>NC_079217.1:7695189-7856606 GCF_029633865.1 Lampris incognitus
AATAAAAACCGGCATGGCAAGTGAAGAAGTAGGGAGCTTCGATTTACAAGAACTGAAGACGCGGGCAAACGTACAACCAAACACAGAACCGAGCCAAGACAACGAAGCCGAGAACTCTTTAAACTTCACTGTTACCAACCGCAACCTCGGAGAGACCTGGATGTAAATGTAGTGAATTCAGGGGGCAGCCGGGACGCGAACCTGGATCTCTCCGCACCACGGACGACTACATTAGCCAGTCGACTAAAGGGTCCGACCCGTTAGCCAAGGGCTAGGGAGTCTGGTCATCCGTGCTCGTTACACTACCTCCCCCCACCCCCCACTTTGGGAAGCACGTCCCCACGCGTCTCACCATCCCACGGTCTCACCATTCCGCTTCTGACACACCAATGTAGCGAATTCAGGGGGCAGCCGGGACACGAACCCGGATCTCCCGCACCACGGGCGACCACGCTAACTAGTCGACTAAAGGGTCCGACCCCTTAGCCAAGGGCTAGCGAGTCTAGCCCTCTGTGATCATTACATAAATGCTGGGGGGGGGTATTGCCCTCCCCAGTGCCCCCATGTTTGAAAAAATGCCGCAAAAGTGCCCTCTTGGATGACCCTATGGTAGATAAAACATGATATAGTGCCCTCTAGGGTGCTCTTCCAGTGGACAACACGTGGACTTTCTGCGAGTTGGTGGCCCACCACACGCATACACACACACACACACCCCCTGCCCCTCAGACGGCCTGTGTCCGCCACTGGACCTAATGAGCGCCGCCAACGGGTGGAATCGATCAGATCAGCGCCGAGTCGTTTTCCCATGAAATAGATGAGCCGGTTGTTTTGAACAATGTCTTTATAAATGTTTAATAACAAGCACCTAAACCCTTTGATAACCACAACGGGCATATCTCAGCCGGCTATGAGCCAAACCCTGCATTAATTAAAGCACATGGTGAGCCTGTTAATCCCGTCTGAAAGTGGCGGAGAGAAGGACTTGTGTTTGTGAGGTGATTAAGTCTAAGCCTTAAAGATGCTGTGAACAGCACTATAGGCTGTAGTGTCAGCGATGTGGGTGCTTGATGTTTAATACTCGTCGCCTGATAATCAGACAATGGCACATACTGGAGGGGGTGAAATGTGGTGGCTGTTAATGTGGAAGTGCAGGGTTTGATAACTGGGGAAGAGGCAGGAATAAACAGACTCGCCGTATCTCTGTCACGCACCCGCTCCACCCCGCCCCACCCCACACAACACAACACAACACAACACAACACAACACAACACAACACAACACAACACAACACAACACAACACACAGAAGAGGGCGACGCCATCTGCGCTCTCTTCCAGGTTGTTCAATTGGAAAGGCCCGCTCAGTCCCACAGCAAAAAGCTGTGACGCGGGTTAGCGTTGATACACAACCCCCCCCACATACACACACACACACACAAACACATACATACACACACACACACACACACACACTCAACCCCCCCACACATACACTCAACCCCCACACACACATACACTCAACTCCCCCACACATATACACTTAACCCCCTCCACACACTCAACCCCCCCACAAACACACACTCACACTCTACCCCCCCACACACACACTCAACCCCCTCACACACACACTCAACTCCCCCCCCATACAAATACTCAACCCCCCACACACACACATACTTAACCCCCCCCACACACAAATACTCAACCCCCCCACACACATACTCAACCCCCCCCCACACACACACACAGAGTTCTCTGACAGTGTGACCTGCGTGCTCAGATGAGCATGTGTCTGCCACATGATCATATATGATGTTTGAGTCGATATTGCTTAGGTAGGTGCTTGAAGTTCGTATGTAACAGGACAAAGGTGGTGTCATAAAGTCTTCTCCATGTGAACAAACCAAGGCCTATTGTTAACTGTTAGCTGATAGCAGGCGAATGTACACTCACTGGCCACTTTATTAGGTACACCTTGTTAGTACCGGGTTGGACCCCCTTTTGCCTTCAGAACTGCCTTAATCCTTCGTGGCATAGATTCAACAAGGTACTGGAAACATTCCTCAGAGAGTTTGGTCCATATTGACATGATAGCATCACGCAGTTGCGGCAGATTTGTCGGCTGCACATCCATGATGCGAATCTCCCGGTCCACCACATCCCAAAGGTGCTCTATTGGATTGAGATCTGGTGACTGTGGAGGCCATTTGAGTACAGTGAACTCATTGTCATGTTCAAGAAACCAGTCTGAGATGATTCGAGCTTTATGACATGGCGCGTTATCCTGCTGGAAGTAGCCATCAGAGGATGGGAACACTGTGGTCATAAAGGGATGGACATGGTCAGCAACAATACTCAGGTAGGCTGTGGCGTTGACACGATGCTCAATTGGTACTAAGGGGCCCAAAGTGTGCCAAGAAAATATCCCCCACACCATTACACCACCACCACCAGCCTGAACCGTTGATACAAGGCAGGATGGATCCATGCTTTCATGTTGTTGACGCCAAATTCTGACCCTACCATCCGAATGTCGCAGCAGAAATCGAGACTCATCAGACCAGGCAACGTTTTTCCAATCTTCTATTGTCCAATTTTGGTGAGCCTGTGCGAATTGTAGCCTGTTTCCTGTTCTTAACTGACAGGAGTGGCACCCGGTGTGGTCTTCTGCTGCTGTAGCCCATCTGCCTCAAGGTTCGACGTGTTGTGCGTTCAGAGATGCTCTTCTGCATACCTCGGTTGTAATGAGTGGTTATTTGAGTTACTGTTGCCTTTCTATCAGCTCGAACCAGTCTGGCCATTCTCCTCTGACCTCTGGCATCAACAAGGCATTTTCGCCCACAGAACTGCCGCTCACTGGATATTTTCTCTTTTTCGGACCATTCTCTGTAAACCCTAGAGATGGTTGTGCGTGAAAATCCCAGTAGATCAGCAGTTTCTGAAATACTCAGACCAGCCCGTCTGGCACCAACAACCATGCCACGTTCAAAGTCACTTAAATCACCTTTCTTCCCCATTCTGATGCTCGGTTTGAACTGCAGCAGATCGTCTTGACCATGTCTACATGCCTAAATGCATTGAGTTGCTGCCATGTGATTGGCTGATTAGAAATTTGCGTTAACGAGCAGTTGGACAGGTGTGCCTAATAAAGTGGCCGGTGAGTGTATATCAGAAACTCACTGAGTGTAGCAAAGTGTGTACACACTAACTGGAGAAATGGACTTGGTGGGATACGAGCTGGAAGACACGCAATGAGGAGGAGGGGTACAAACAACTGTCCTATAAGAGAGACTGCTGTACTGACTGGCATGCACCTGTAGCCCAGATAGCAAAATTGCTGTGGCCCAGACCCGTCCCACACCGACACGTTCATCCGGCCCACATATCGCGTGGAATGATGGCACTTGGGCGGTCCACTCCTGTTTGCCAGATCTGGGCCAGAACCAAGCCATAGCAATGCCGCATGTGCCGCATATTTGCCAAATGTGGGCCATATTTGTTTTATGATATTTGGGCCATATTCACTATTTACCACACGGGCCACTTCAGGGTCACATCCAGATTACATGTTGCCCAGAGCACAGCATCTTTGCCGAAAAAAAGGCCCAAATTTGATTTGGCATATTTGGGTCATATTTGCTATTATACAAGTGGGCCACTTCAGGCTCACATCCATTTTGTCAGGCCCAGAAGAAGGCCATCAGTGCCGCACCATTGCCTGAAGTGGCCCACATCCGGATGCTGTCTGGGAAGGCTGACTTCATGTGTGCCGTGCTCATCAACATTACTGAAGTGTGACAATACGGGAAGAGATTTCATATTGCTCCTCATTTATTATCAGGGTGGAATTTTAAAAAATTGCCACGACAATTACATCACGTCACATGGTAAAACGTTTTTAGAAGGGCACGTGGCTTGCACTGATCGAGATGAAAGTTCCCCTGTACACTCCATCGTAGTCTCAATGTCAACAGGCATTCTGGAAAAGCTGTCAGCATCCGTATGCTCTCTACCTGGACGGTACTTGATAGTGATATGAAAATTCGCCAGCTCAGCTACTCACCGACATCCAGTAGCATTAAGTTTGGCTGTTTATTTATTGATGGGCTTGGGAAAATAGCATTTTGATGGTAAAACATACGTACTTTGACCAAAATTTGAATTTTCGGATTTGAATCCCAGATAGCTTCCGGATGTGGGCCACTTCACGCAATGATGCAGCACTGATGGCCTTCTTTTGGCCCTGACAAAATGGATGTGAGCCTGAAGTGGCCCCCGTGTATAATAGCAAAATGGCCCAAATATACCAAATCAAATGTGGGCCTTTTTTGGCAAAAATGCAGTGATCTCGGCAACATGCAATCTGAATGTGACCCTGAAGTGGCGCTGGATCAGCTGGGAGAGCTTGGTCTGCTGCATCCTGTGGGCCCAGGGACCACAGCTCTGATCGGAGCTGCGCCCAAAGAGGTAACACCAAGGGTGGTCTAACAGGACGCGGAAGCAGGGCAGGCTAAGCTAACTGCTAGCCCATGCAGACTGGCAGTTCTGATAACACTGAGGACGGTCTGGCGGCAGCCTCGCCTAGTGTTGACTGTGTTTTAATGTCATCATGTGGAGTGCAGGGAGGTATGTCGAAGGTGTCTGGCTGGGAGAGCTGGTGTTGGATCGGCTGGGAGAGCCTGGTCTGCTGCGTCTGGCCCAGGGACCACGGCCCTGTCGGAGCTGCGCCCAAAGAGGAAACACTGAGGGTGGTCTGACAGGATGCAGAAGCGGGACAGGCTAAGCTAACTACTAGCCCATGCAGACCGGCAGTTTCGACAGTCAACAGGCGTTCGCTCTCTGGACAGTGCAATTTGTGGACTGTGTTGTTAACTGTTTGTGTTTTGTTTTTTTTGCTTTGTTCTCTCTGTTTTTGGTGGTGTCATTTTTGGGAAATTTCGGATGCTTGTTTTTGTCTTTCGTGTCACTGTTGTGGGCTGGGGGAAATGGAATTTCATTTCTTTTGTGTGCGCAAGTACATGAAAAAATGACAATAAATGGTTGCTGACTCCTGAGCTGCATCATTACCTGCATTTATAGTAGCTTCACTGCTGCGCCCGTCTTTGTTACAAACTGGAAATCTGAAGTTATCTGCAGAGACTAGGCTTCCAGCAGCATCTTCTGAACTCAGAACTTTCCTCATCCAAATCTCAAGGTGACTCCTTTCCACAGAAGAGTAAAAAAAAAGAAGAAAATACTTTGCAATTTACCAAATTTACATTGATGTTCTGCACAGCCATGGAGATACAATAGGCAAGGGGAACATCTCCCAAACTCCTTCTACCTTATCTTTCAATGTACACTGTCCATAATCTTTTATCACATTTAGCACTGAAAAGGTATAATTAATTTTAATTTAAGACTTAATCCAAAACAGATAACTGTTTATCTGATGTTTATCTTATTTCCAGCTGCCTTTAGGGACACTGCAGTGCCATTGTTGTGCATACAAGTTTATTAAATCTGTATTTTTAACCACTCTGATAAATGCAACCTACGTTTTAAGAAGATGGGTGTTCATTGTGTATTTCAGTTTTGCGTGCATAAAAAGTACTCTATTTAAATAACTCTTCCTCTTCCACAACAGCCTTGCAGCCAATCACAGCAGCACGCTTTGCTGAGCCGGGGAGTTGCTGAATGAGCACTGCCTCCTCAATGGCTTATCAGTTGGAGTCTGTTTTTTTTGCTTGTTCGGTTAATTAGTTAGGTAATTAAAAGTTACATGTTTTCATTTAATTGACATAAATGCAACCACAAAGCCACTGCCAGGAAAACAAAGGTGTCGTATGAGTGTGATTCAATAGCTACCTTTTGAAACTCAATTTTGAGTTTTATTTGGGTGTAGGTATGTGGACAAGTTATTTCGGTGTGGGTATGTGGATAAGTTAGATTGGAAAAGAAAAAACAAGTTGATGTGTAACCATGCAGAATGCAGCTGCTGCAGTGCAACATGGTGAACAGATTAAATGGATGGAGAGTGTTGTATACTCCTATTTCTACTTGAGTATAACTTCCAATAAAGAGGCAGGAGACGGAGGAGTGTTATATGTGGTCAGATGTATTCTTCTCTGAACCCCAGAATCTGCATAACCATAACACACAAGTTAAACAAGGGAAGCGTGACGGTATCTCAGAAGGGACAAACCTAGATAGCCAATACATAACATATGAGCATCGACCAGGCCAGTCCCATGGGTGTAATGGAGCCAGCTGTGGGAGGTTTCTCAATTTCTGGCAGGCAGAACATGACTTTGCCTTCTCCTCTATAGCTGCGTCCAGGCCCGGCCACCAGAAATAGCTGCGTGTGATTTCTTTCATTCGCACCACACCACAGTGTCCAGAGTGGAGCTCGTCAAGCACTTTCTCTCTTAGTGGTGGTGGAACGATGACACGATAGCCCCACAATAAGCATCCAGGCTGGACTGAAAGCTCGTTCCTTCTCACCAGGTAAGGCTTCATACTCTGTCATCTCTCCTCTCCTTCCTCAGGTGATGATGTCCATAACCTCAGACAGGACTGGATCAGCGCATGTGTGCTTCTTCACATGAGTCGAGGTCACTGGAGCAGCAGGCACTTTCTTGAAGTAGAACTCGGTTTGTGTTGGCTCAGCATGTATGACAGGTAAAGGGAGCCTGGAGAGCCCATCTGCGTTCCCGTGCCAGTCTGCTTTTCTGTACTTTATGTTATACTGGTGAGCGGACAATAACAGAGCCCATCTCTGCATGCGACTGGCTGCCAGTGATGGTATGCCAGTGTGGGGACCAAACATAGAGGTGAGTGGTCGACGGTCAGTCAGTAGTGTAAATTTCCTGCCAAAAAGATACTGATGGAATTTCCACACCCCAAATATTACAGACAGTGTTTCATGCTCAATCTGTGCATACCTGCTTTCTGCCTAGCTCAAGGTCCTCGATGCGAAGGCAATTGGTCTCTCTTCCCCTGATGGTAAGATGTGTGACACTACTGCACCTACACCATACGGCGAGGCGTCACATGCCAACTGAAGTGGTAGTTTGAGGTCGAAATGAGTGAGGGCCTCTGATTCAGAGAGGGCCAACTTGACTTCTCTGAAAGCTGCCTCACATTTGTCTGTCCACTTCCATATCTTGCTTTTGTTTAAAAGCTCATGCAGTGGCTTCAGCTTATTGGCTAGGTTAGCCACGAACTTTGCATAGTATGTCAGCAGGCCAAGGAATGATCTCAGTTGACTCACATTCTTCGGGAACGACGCATCCACCATAGCCTTAACTTTTGACTCTGGATCCACATGCATCTGCAGATATGCCTGACATAAGTCTATCTTACTAAACTTCTGTCCTCCAGACAAACCTGAAAAGAGGTTATCGATGAGGGGTAAAGGATACTGTTCTGCAGTCAAGACAGGGTTCACAATGACTTTAAAATCACCGCAGATCCTTAGAGACCCGTCCTTTTTCATGACTGGCACAATTGGTATAGCCCATTCACCTTGGGTCTGATGGCATACGGGACAGGTCTAGCTTTTAGACACTTTGGTGTGCTTCCTGGACCGACTGTCAGTTTAATTGTAATGTCTTTCATGCTGCCAAGTTCTCCATCAAAAACCTTGGATTGTTTCTCCAAGACCCCCTGTAGGGGGCCTGTGTCTCTGATTAACCAAGAACACATCCTGTCAGTTCAGTCTGAGCTTTTCCAGCCATCTGCAGCCAAGCAGAGCTGGACAGTTTCCGTTAATGATGTAGAGTAGAAGAATCATTTTCTGTTTGTTGTTTTCCACTGTCACGTCCACCATGCCTAACACTGGAACAGCCTCACCTGTGTATGTCCTTAATCTCAACTTTGTCATTCGTAGAGAAAGGTGCTGCAGCTTCTCCTTATAGACAGCTTCTGATAACATGGATACATGTGTACCGGTGTCTACTTGCATCCAGACTGCTTGGTTCTCCAACAGTGGTGTGACCCAGTATCCATCATCACTGTCCCTCACAGATAGAACATACACTGTGTCATCGTCAGACTCACAGCTGCTCTGCTCATCCTGGCCATGCTCCATCTTATTCACATGTTTCTTTCTTTCTGTGGATTACAAGCGCGTTCAATATGGCCTTTCTTACCACAGTGTCTGAAGTCTAAGTCTCTACACCAGCACTCTGATTCCTGGTGCCCTGTTTTACCACAACGGTAGCATGGCTTGCCAGCTGCTGCCTTGCTCTTGGACTCATAAGACAACTGATGCACTTGTGTTGATACCCTTAGTTGCTGTGCTTCACTAGCAGCCATCTCCATTGACGTACTTATCGTTATGGCTTTTTTCAGTGTCAAAAATCAGCCTCAGAAAGTAGTCGTTTCTGGGTGGACTCACAACATAGGCCACACACCAATCTGTCACATATGGTGTCATTGAGCACATGTCCAAATTCACAACGTTCAGATAACCGTTTCAGTGCAGCTACGAACTGTGAAACAGATTCCCCCTCTTCCTGGTTCCTTTTATGGAATCTGAACCACTCTGCGATGATCAGTGTTTTAGGAGAGTAGTGATTTCCCAGTATTTGGACTACCTCATCATATGATTTGTCCCCTGGCTTGTCAAGTTGCACTAAACTGCGCAGTAGGTTGAATGGTTTTCCTCCCATAACACTCAAGAAGGTTGGCACTACAACCTCTCTATTTATCTTGTTAGCAAGTATAAAATACTCAACACTTTCAATGTATGCGCTCCACTGCTGTGTTTTCTTCAAATGGTCCTATGTTTCCTATTAGTGCCGCCATTTTCATACAGTATCGGTTGTTTTCCACTAATTTAAGCAATTAGCCTTAAACTTATGCTTCTTTATGCTAATTTTCCTTTTTAGCCAGTCCACTTTATCTCTTTTTGTTGTTTTGTCTGATTTACTGCCCTTCTTTTCTCCTTTTTCTTTCCATCTCCTTTCCACCGTGGAGATTCTGCCTCCTCACGCAGCAGCTCTGTCCTCTGTTCGAGTGTTGTCTTCTCTACAGTACGGTAGCTAGCTTGTAGCTAAGTTAGCCACAACCTCGCGCTGTACATCTGCGAGAAAAACTTGTATAAGTCGGACTTTCTACCAAAAATAATAAACACGACGTGGGAACGTATTACCTCATCACCAGTTTTGTTGTATACTCCTATTTCTACTTGGGTATAACTTCCAATAAAGAGGCAGGAGATGGAGGAGTATTTTATGTGGTCAAATGTCTTCTTGTCGGAACCCCGGAATCCACATAACCATAACACACAAGGTACGCAAGGGAAGCGGGACGGTATCTCAGAAGGGACAAATCTACACTGCTCAAAAAAATAAAGGGAACACCTACAAACACAATATAGACCTCGATGAATGAAATATTTCAGCTGAAAATCTTTATTTATTAGACAGAGGAATGTGTTTAGAGCAAAATAACCTAAGAATGATCAATGGAAATCAAAATCATTAGCCCATTAAGGTCTGGATTCAGAATCATACTCAAAATCAAAGTGGAAAATGAGAACATAGGCTGATCCAACTTCTGTGGAAATTCCTCAAGACGATTCAAAATGAGGCTCAGTAGTGTGTGTGGCCTCCACGTGCCTGTATGCACTCCCTACAACGTCTGGGCATGCTCCTGATGAGACGACGGATGGTCTCCTGAGGGATCTCCTCCCAGACCTGGATCATGGCATCGGTCAACTCCTGGACAGTCTGTGGTGCGACATCGCGTTGGCGGATGGTACGAGACATGATGTCCCAGAGGTGCTCAATTGGATTCAGGTCTGGGGAACGTGCAGGCCAGTCCATAGCATCAATGCCCTCGACATACAGGAACTGCTGACACACTCTGGCCACATGAGGACGAGCATTGTCATGCATGAGCAGGAACCCAGGGCCCACTGCACCAGCATATGGTCTGACAATGGGTCTGAGGATCTCATCCCGGTACCTAATGGCAGTCATGGTACCTCTGGCTAGCACGTAGAGGTCTGTGCGGCCCTCCAAGGATATGCCTCCCCAGACCATCACTGACCCACCGCCAAACCGGTCATGCTGGAGGATGTTGCAGGCAGCAGAACGTTCTCCACAGCGTCTCCAGACTCTCTCACGTCTGTCACATGTGTTCAGTGTGAACCTGCTCTCATTTGTGAAGAGCACAGGGCGCCAATTGCGAATCCGCCAACCAAGATGTTCTCTGGCAAAGGTCAATCGGGCTGCACGGTGTTGGGCTGTGAGCACAGGCCCCAATTGTGGACGTCGGGCCCTCATACCATCCTCATGCATTCTGTTTCTCACTGTTTGAGCAGAAACCTGCACATTAGTGGCCTGTTGAAGGTCGTTTTGTAGGGCTCCGGCAGTGCTCCTCCTGTTCCTCCTTGCACAAAGGACCAGATAGCGGTCCTGCTGCGGGGTTGTTGTCCTCCTGCGGCCCCCTCCACGTCTTCTGGTGTACTGGCCTGTCTCCTGGTACCTCCTCCATGCTCTGGACACTGTGCTGGGAGACACATCAAATCTTCTTGCCACAGCACGCATTGATGTGCCATCCTGGATGAGCTGCACTACCTGAGCAACTTCTGTAGGTTGCAGATACCGCCTCATGCCACCTCTAGTGGTGCGGGCACTAGCAAAATGAAAAACTAACCAAAGATCGGCCAGAAAAGATGAGGACAGGCAAATGGTCTGTGGCCACCACCTGCAAATCCATTCCTTTTATAGGGGTTGTCTTGCAAATTGTCTAATATCCACTTGGTGGAAATTAGACAATTTACCAAAAGGTGAAATTGATTCACAAATCAGTGTTGCTTCCTAACTGGACAGGTTGATATCTCAAAAGTGTGATTGACTTGGAGCTACATTGCATTGCTTATGTGTTCCCTTTATTTTTTTGAGCAGTATAGATGGCCAATACATAACAGAGAGGTTTCATGTCTGGTGGCCTGGCAGGGTCATGTCTGTAAAATCAACATTGACTTCACGTTCATGCAAGAATCTTTTTTGTCCAGCTAGCAACAGAGTTTGAGATACATCAGTCAATTTCACATTAGCTTTTTGTATTAAAATTGCTCTATTTTTCCTTCTTTTTTTTGTTTTTTTATGTAATATCTAGGCATCTGTACAACATGCTGTTGAAGGTATTTAAAAATAAAAAAGCTTGAAATCTGACTTCAGTCTTTTATTTTTGCCTCCCACTTTCTCCCTTTACATGTCTTCTGAGGATTTCATCCATTTTGAGGGGCTTTGTTTGAACTAACTACCTCAATAGGTCCAAAATGTCTAAATGTCTAAATGTGCATATTCAGTGAAACCGAGCAGCAGTTACCTTCGGAACAAAATATTATAATCAAGAGCAATTTGTTGTCATTTCTATCATGTAGCTACTTGCGTACACAAAAGAAACAAAATTTCGTTTCACCCAGCCCACAGCAGTGCAACACAAAAGATAAAAACACATATCCAAATTTCCAAAAACGACACCATCAAAAACATACAAACACAGAGAGGAAGAAAAAAAAACACAAACAATTAACAACACAGTCCATTCAGTGCAACACAGTCCAAAAATTCCATTGTCCAGAGAACAAACTCCAGCCAGGATGACTGTCGGTACTGCCGGTCTGCATGGGCTAGCAGTTAGCTTAGCCTACCCCGCTTCCGCCTCCTGTCTGACCACCCCCGCTGCTTCCGCTTTGGGCAAGGCTCCAGGCAGGGCCTTGGGCCCACAGGACGCAGCAGACCAGGCTCCCTCAGCTGATCTAATGCCAGCTCTCCCAGCCAGACACCCTCGACACACCTCCCCCGCACTCCACACGACGACACAAATGCAGATGCAGGCAAAAACACTGCACAGTCGACACTAGGCGAGGCCGCTGCCAGACCGCCTCGGTGTTTCCTCTCGGGCACAGCTCCGGGCAGGGCCGTGGTCCCCGGGCCCACAGGACGCAGAAGACCAGGCTCCCTCTGCCAATCCAATACCAGCTCTCCCAGCCATCAAACGAGAAAAAATAAAATAAAATCGAAGCTCAAACTAAAAAAATTCACACGATGACACAAACTCAGATGTATATTTAGACATGGATAAAGACACTGCACAGTTGGTACAGGGTGAGGCCACAGCAAACGTGAGTTCGCACCGCCATCTTCCCACACCGGAAGAACTCCCATCACTACCATATTGAGCTTTTAAGCCTGAAAGATCAATTTTTTGACTATGCACAAAATCACAAGTTGCATTATTCTATAAAGTATAGCATATTCATAGTCGTAGTAGGTCAAAGTGTGGCTTACACAGGGTATCGTGTCGTGTGCTTGGGAAAAAAAATGCCATCTCTTTTACATGGGCTAGCTACACCCCTGTGAATGACATTTAAAACGTCTCCATCCGTGCCCAAACTCAGAAATCACTGTTTTCCAGGATGGAAACCGCAGTGTTGTTTGAACAGAGACATTCCACTCCCATCTCAAGTCCAGTTTCCAAACAGGTGTTTCAGTGAGGTAAAACGTGTGATACAATCAACTCATGTCTGGATATTGTCTGTCGAAATTTGAATGGAAAGTGAAAGTGAAAGTGAAAGCTCCTGCCTCCGAGCGGGAGCGACGCGATGGGGCGTTAGCGGCGTCTGAAGCCCGGGCCTGTGACTTCATCACATCCAGACACTATCTGGTCTATTTAACTAAGGCTGGGGCATCCGGGTGGCATAGAGGTTTATTCCGTTGCCTACCAACATGGAGAGTGCCGGTTCGAATCCCCGTGTTACCTCCAGCTTGGTCGGGCGTCCCTACAGACACAATTGGCCGTGTCTGTGGGTGGGAAGCCGAATGTGGGTATGTGTCCTGGTCCAGCGCTCGGTATAGAGAGTTTGGCCATCCTTTGATCTTTGCAACATGTGCTGTGATTGGCTGAGAGCCTGTCACATGCTTGACGGGTGCCATGTTGCCTACCAACGTCTGGCTCTGTCATCATGTCATTTCAATGATTTTTCCTGCATTTTTGGCACATTTCTTGCCGAGTTGTAGCAGTTGAAGGAGAAATGGTGTGTTGTGTGGCTTGGGGCTGTTCCGTTCGGCCAGGACAAGGCTGTATGATGCACCAATTTCCACAGGATGCACAAAGGAGGGCAGTTTGGACCATGAAGATTCGCATGCTGGGCTGGTCCCCCTCAGCTTATACTTGTGCTCCGGTGAGTTCATTTCAGTGTTTACGATTTTTCGATAAACTAACTTCCCGAGAGCAATCCGAGAGTCTGTAAGGTGTTGATGTGAGGAAATCAGTTGTATGGCACATCCAAGCCACGTATAACCGTTGACAGAAATCAGGCAAATGTAAACAGTGTCAAACTGTCATATGGGATTGATTGAGTGACAGGCCTGAGCCTGAGCCAAGGCAGTGTGTTGGTACTGTTGAGATAAACTACACGAGGGCCCCAATACAGAATTGACGCTGCACTGGCTAAACCTCAAAACAGGTAGGCCTAATATTTCTCAAGATATTATTGTTCATTATCATTCACTAGTAGCCTACTGCATGTTGCAAAATATGTAATACTGGTACTGATCACCAATTTACCCACCACACCAGTAGTGCAATGGATAAAAACTAAAGTCTTTGGAGTAAATTCTTTGGGTTGAAATCGACATGTATGCAGCAGAGGCCCCTGCTCAGTGCCTGCAACTCTGTTGTGACCGCTGGTGGGTTTCTTCCTGATCTCATCACCTTCATCATGAACTGAACAAGTGAAACACATTATTACCATAGCCTCTGCCCCTGATCTAGTGTTAAACCACCTACTCTGACTACTGGTACACAATGATAAAACAATTTCCGGTTCTCTGAAACTGGGATTGAAATGATGGAAAATCCATAATTTCTGGAACCCTAAGTACTGGTAATGAATTATGTAAAATACATAAAAGTGCCTCTCAAAATTATTTACGCAGTGGTGTGGCCTTAAAAGGCCAAACCCCTTTCTCAATAGCTTCAATGTGCTGTCTAAATTTTTAATCTCATAAATTCTTGTTTCCTCTAAGTTGAGGTCAAAGTCTAGTAATAGAAATTAACAGTGATCCATTCATGGTGCATTACACCCACAAAACAGGATAAGCTGTGAGGCTAATTTTGCCATGTGACCAATTAATAAGGTGACAGAGACAAAAGTCATGTTAAATTCTTATTTAACAGTAGTCAAAAGTGAGGTGAGTTTCAGTCAGTTATCTCATTAAACTGGTCACATGACAACAAGGCTCATAGCTTACCCTATTATATGGACAGCTTCAATCGTCCTCCTGATTTCTATTACTGCACTTGATCTGTGACCCCCGACTTACAGGGACATGAATTTATTAGATTAAACAATTTAGACAACATTTTGACACTATTCAGAAAGGGGTTTTGAGCTTTTCTGAGGCTGTCATCGGCATTTTTAAGACTTGCATACCCCCGCATAAATACGTGTAATTTCTGGTGCGCACTGGTATTGAATGATGGAAAAGACATAATTTCTGGTACTCTGACTACTGATAATGAGTGATGTAAAATAAATAATTTTTGACACTCTGAATACTTAACTGAATGTTGGAAAATTAAAAATTAATGATACTCTTTGGTACTCAATGATATAATATACATAACTTCTGGTATTCTTACATGGAAAATACCACAATCTCTTATTTCCACAATGGCATGTGCTATACGCCTGACACATGGTAGAAGGTGTGACTGAGCTGTTGGGCTCAACTGGCCTGACTGAATATGTAATCTACCTTTGATGGTGGGGTGTGAGCTGATAAGCAGTTCACACCCAACCATCAAAACAGACAGCACCCCACTCCACATGCAATCCACAAACTGGGTGGGTTCCATGAAAAGCTGTTGGTTGTCTTCTGTCAACAATCAAAATCAAATCTGAAAGCTAGCCAGAGCTATTTCATTCCCTTGACATCTCTTACTCTTTATTTCTTAAACAGAAACATGAATTGCTTATGGATTACAATTAAAATGATTTTTTTTTCGTTCTTAAAAGATCCTCATTAAACCAGTGTAATACGATTCCCTATACAAATTTCATGGAAATCCATCAACATTTGTTAAAGTCATGGGTCTATGAAGCTTGACCAGTCAGGTGCCAGCGGACCTACTTATGCTGTTTGAATATTAGAATATTTGAATATCTCTGTTTTCCCTTATTTCTTTGAAAGTGCAGCTTGAGAGATCATGAAGCGAGCGCGATTTTGAACAGCATGTGCATGGCGCTACCTACCAGTTGGTAGGCAATATGGCGCCCGTGTAGCCAGTTGACCAGACTCTCTCTTTAAAAAAAAAAGAAGAAAAAAAAAGGCTCTCTCTCTATACATGGCGCTGTCCTGGTCGCTTCACTAGCACCTCCTCTGGTCGGTTGGGGCGCCTGTTCAGGGGAGGAGGGGGAACAGGGGGGAGGGGGGGAATAGCGCTACATCCCACTGGTGAAACTCCACACTGTCAGGTGAAAAGAAGGGGCTGGTGACTCCACATGTATGGGAGGAGGCATGTCGTAGTCTGCAGCCCTCCCCGGATCAGCAGAGGGGGTGGAGCAGCGGCTGGGACGGCTCGGAAGAGTGGGGTAATTGGCCGGATACAATTGGGGAGAAAAAAAGAGGGGGGGGGGTTGTCCCTTTTTTTTCTTGTCTAAGGCTTGAGTTTAATTGGCGGAAGATTTGGCTAGCTGGGGACACATTTTGTCTTAATAATAAAGTTGAGGAGGTCTCCTTTAAAATTGCGCATCGTTTAAATCCAGCAAAGTCGTCAGAGAGATTTAAAGCTGATATTGAATATTAATGTAATTTTTGTGAAGAAGAAGAATGCGTCATTCATTTGATCCCTGTACGTATGTAGTGGGTCTGACTCTGCGTTGTGTAATACAGTGTTTCTCAACCGGGGGTCCGCAGACCCCTAGTGGTTCGTGGTGTAATTGCAAGGGGTCCGTGAAAATAAAATATCTTTAAAAAAAAAGATCCTTTGACATTTATAGAAATAGGATTATTTTACTCAAATGTGACTGAGACCTTTATCTACCTAAACTATAAAGGGTAACAGGACTTTTTTCTCTAATTACATCTGTTTCACAAGTGTAATTTATTGTATTTTAATAAGAGATCTCGCTCCCGTTTGCATTGTTAAAAGTTACTGCATAACAATTCTGTTGTTACATATATCTGAAAGTTACTGAATACATATTCTGTTTTGTTACATACGTATATCTGAAAGTTACTGCATAACAATTCTGTTGTTACATATATCTGAAAGTTACTGAATACATATTCTGTTTTGTTACATATATCTGAAAGTCACTGCATAAGAATTCTGTTGTTACATATATCTGAAAGTTACTGAATACATATTCTGTTTTGTTACATATATCTGAAAGTTACTGCATAAGAATTCTGTTGTTACATATATCTGAAAGTTACTGAATACATATTCTGTTTTGTTACATATATCTGAAAGTTACTGAATACATATTCTGTTTTGTTACATATATCTGAAAGTTACTGAATACATATTCTGTTTTGTTACATATATCTGAAAGTTACTGAATACATATTCTGTTTTGTTACATATATCTGAAAGTTACTGAATACATATTCTGTTTTGTTACATATATCTGAAAGTTACTGAATACATATTCTGTGTTGTTACATATATCTGAAAGTTACTGAATACATATTCTGTTTTGTTACATATATCTGAAAGTTACTGAATACATATTCTGTTTTGTTACATATATCTGAAAGTTACTGAATACATATTCTGTTTTGTTACATATATCTGAAAGGTACTGCATAAGAATTCTGTTTTGTTAACTATATCTAAGTTACAACTGAAAGCTCTTATTTTTGCCCCAAAGAGTGAATAAATGCTATCATGCAATTTAAAATGCAGTTTCTACTGTTTCTATCAAATTGCAACGCCCCTCCCCCAAGATCAGGTGGAGGGGTCCTCAGGGTAGATCAAAAATACGCAGGGGGTCCAGGACCCCAAAAAGGTTGAGAACCACTGGTGTAATACATGAAGAGAGACTTTCCCCAGACGCGCGTCTGTGATCGGTATTAGCGCGCAGAGAAAGAGTCACGTGACGCGTTTCCTACACGCGCTTTCCGCGCATGCGTACCATGAGTACACTCGCCACACGCTCCATACAACGAGTCTCAACAGCGCCCACTAGCGTGACACCACACATGGCAGCCCAGCGACACACAAAAGCCTCGACACGCTTCTACGCCAGTTAGCAGATTTACGCATAAAAACTGAAATGGCCACTCTAAAACACAACACTGCTGTTGTTACACTGACTTTACGTGTGTTTTGAAGTACTTTTAACGTCATCTTTGCAACTAAAAACGGCGAAATTACAGAGCAGAAAACCACCTACCTGCCCCAGGAAATCCCCGGACAAAGAGGAAGTCGAGCCAGCGGAAATCAGGTAAGTGCATTTCACAATAAAATGCTCGCTACGCTCCGCTTGGATCCCAGAGAAAGGCGTTTACTCATAATGTGAAAACCCAAATGAAACATTGCTTATTTACAACATTTTACAAGGACATAACCAACACATATTAACAACACCGAGTGAACGCAGGAACCCTGAAAACAAAACAAAAAAACAAACGCCAACCTGTGTCTTTCACAATAAAAGCCTGTGTCTCAACCCATACAACGTTCTGCAGAATATACCATGCCCTGTTCATAATACAGCGCAGCAGCATCCCACTGCTCCATGTGTACCAGAATATTCTGGGTGGATGTTCGGCATTACATAAGAAGGAAAGACTGGGCAAGCGATCCACTCTCAGGACAAAGACATTTTTGTTTGTCTGGGAGATAACGAGATGGAAAAATATGGTTTTCTTCACACAGTTAATTTTACTATTGGGAAAATTCCACATTCGTAAGAAGAGATGGGCGGACTCCAAAGCAAATTCTGGACAGTTTCCTCTAGAACTGCACCATTGTGGCACTACGATAAGAGGACTTAAAAACAAGAAGGCAATCAGAACTAATTGTGTTTTGGATAACTTTCTTTCATACGTACACTTTATTCTGAAGAAAATAATACATATTTTTTCATATATTTTTTTTAATTCTTTGCCTTTTGTGTACGCACCCCTGGCCTAAACACTTTGTGTTTAGGCCAGGGGTGCGTACACAAAAGGCATAACATAATGTACATGTGTTTTGTACAATAAAGAGAAAAATAATATTTGACTGAGGCTCGCCGAGATGTCAGCGAGTGACCAGCCGGACTTCCGCTGACGTGGCGACGAGCAGCAGCAGCTGGGACTCGGTGCAGTTTAATAACTTGGGTGACAAGGGTGGACAACGACAGGCTTTCAGCGTGCACAGCGAGCGTGTGTGAGCTTGTTGACTCTGGCCTTTCCTCTGATGGGCAGCAAGGGACTGAAGCACCTCATGGATTCAGGCATGAATGTTAAGTGATCCAGATGGGGGGTGTTAAAGCAAACATCTACTTGAGCCTGCCCGCTGAATTGGCTCACGCCGGTCCATTATCCACGGCGTACGCTTTTGAATTTGGTGATGTTGACAAACAAAAACAACAAACAAACAAACAAACAAAGGAAAACCGCAAATCTGTATTCAGCACCACGGAGGCAGGTGCCACCCATCCATTATTCAAACTGCTTATCCTGCTCCCGGGGTCGCGGGGGATGCTGGAGCCCGTCCCCGGCAGTCATTGGGCAGCAGGCGGGGAGACACCCCGGACAGGCCATCACAGGGCCGACACACACACACACCTAGGGACAATTTAGGACGGCCGATTCACCTGACCTACATGTCGTTGGACTGTGGGAGGAAACCGGAGCACCCGGAGGAAACCCACGCAGACACGGGGAGAACATGCAAACTCCACACAGGGGACGACCCCCAAGGTTGGACTACCCCGGGGCTCGAACCCAGGACCTTTTTGCTGTGAGGCGACCGCGCTAACCACTGTGCCACCGTGCCACAGTGGTTAGTGCATAATTTGAAAACAGATACCTGCCAAAGCACACAAGTATTCCACTGCTGATTATCTTTTGAACCAACAGCCAGCTGACTGCATCCTGTCTCAGCCCAGCTAAAGGTCAACAGCGTTATTTGCAGCACAAGCCCAGGGCCTCTGTTGTATGGGGCGGCAGATTGCGGCGTTCTCGACCGCTCTTGATATGCATGTAAATGTCACGCTGAAAACCCAAGCCAACGTAAACGGCCATTACGGCAAGTGGGCAGCCTTTGTGAGATTTCGACGGTCTAATCAGTTATTTCATCAGAAGGCATTGTGTCCCGGCTCTCCTTCCACCACGTCACCGCCGCAGCCACAAACTCCAACTGATTTTGTATTTTGAATAAAAACAAAAACAAAAAAAACAAAAAAAAACATGGTACACTTGAAAAAAATTACACAGCCAACATATAATTGGCTATTTCATCCACCCATCCATCCATTATCCGACCCGCTTATCCTGCTGTCAGGGTCGCGGGGGATGCTGGAGCCTATCCCAGCAGTCACTGGGCGGCAGGAGGGGAGACACCCTGGGCAGGCCGCCAGGCCATCACAAAGTGCCCACACACACACACACACACACACACACACACACACACACACACACACACACACACACACACATACCTAGGGGCAATGTAGTACGGCCGATTCACCTGACCTCCATGTCTTTGGACTGTGGGAGGAAACCGGAGCCCCCGGAGGAAACCCACACAGACACGGGGAGAACATGCAAACTCCAGACTGGGGCAACCCGGGATGACCACCAAGGTTGGACTACCCCGGGGCTCGAACCCAGGACCTTCTTGCTGTGAGGCGACCGCGCTAACCACTGCACCACCGTGCCGCCTAATTGGCTATTTCAGTTACTCACAGTCAATGCGCTTCAGATTATCCTGCTTAGGGGCTTTTCCTTCCCAGGTTACTGTGTGCAGTGAAGAGCCTCTGACCTTTGACAGTGGCAGGAATGCATGCGAGGGACATTTTGGACGGGCATGGAAAAACGCTGAATAAAGATGGATAGTTGTTTAAAAGCCATCGGCCATACTAAATTGCCCCTAGGTATGAATGTGTGTGTGTGTGTGTGGGGGGGGGGGGCCTGTGTGATGGCCTGGCAGCCTGTCCAGGGTGTCCCCCCGCCTGCCGCCCAGTGATTGCTGGGATAGGCTCCAGCATCCCCACGACCCTGACAGCAGGATAAGCGGTTGGGATAATGGACGGATGGATGGCTGGATAATCTAACAAACAGGTGAATGAGGTGAAGAAGAATTTGGCCCCCCTAACGGCATCATCTGCGCTACGCCGCAAAGATAACACGACTGTGGCCCGAAATAGAAAATACAACGTGTTTATTTTAGCTCTTGTAGAAAAAGAAGAAGAAGAAAAAACATCTCTCTGACATCAACACCCAAAAACAATCGTTTAAATGTGCCGGCGCGGCAGTGAGTCCTGATCAGACTTACACTGTCCTTGTGAAGGGATTGAAGATTGGATATGTTTTGTATTCTTCTGTGTGTTTCCCATAATGGGTCATCCGGCGCCGTCAGCAGTTCTCACCATTCTCATCAGTGTACACGTACACAAGCTGCGCTGGGATGATAAGAACAAAAAGGACACGGCGTCTATTCCGTGGCCACGTTCCGGTTTCTTGAATAACAAGCCGTACAAATTTAGACGCCGTTTACCCGGATCATTTACGGCCCCCTTGAATAGTCCGCGTTAGCGCTGAATCACCAGAGCCGGCAGAAGTATTTTTCCATTCCCTCTCAGACAGCCGTGCTTTTGCTGATTAACACTGACCATACACCTCCCGTCTGACTCCACGCCTTCGTTTAGTTAGTTATTTATATATATATATTTTTTAATCTATTTATTGATTTCTTTTTGCCTTGTATCTGGACCGACTCTCTTCTGATGCCCCCTAGTCAGAGGTTCCGAGTTAGCCCCGGGCTCTATAATTAGAGTCCACACATGAGGCTTATCACATATGTGTTTACTCAAAGAAGGAAATACGGCAGAAGAGGGAACTTCAGCTCATAATCAATAACAAGCAGTTTTACCAGAAATAGACAGACACGTACTTATATAGACACATACTGTTAGATAGATAGGTAGCTAGCTAGCTAGCTAGCTAGATAGATAGATACATACATACATACATACATACATACATACATACATACAGACCTGCTTCCGGTGGGGGAAAAAATGGCTGCGCAAATTCACATTTGCGGCAGCCTCACCCAGTACCGTCCATGTAGTGCCTTTGTCCACATCTGCGTTGTGTTTTCGTTTGATGGCTGGGAGAGCTGGGTCTGGATCAGCTGGGAGAGCTTGGTCTGCTACGCCCTGTGGGCCCGGGAACCACGGCGATGCCCCGAGCTGCGTCCAAGGAGGAAACACCGAAGGCGGTCTGATAAGATGCGGAAGCAGGGCAGGCTAAGCTAACTGCTAGGCCATGCAGACCAGCAGTTCCGATAACGCCGAGGGCGGTCTGGGCAGCGGCCTCGCCTAGCGTTGACTGGGTTTTGGTGTCGTCGTGTGGAGTGTGGGGAGGTGTGTCGAAGGTGTCATGCTGGGAGAGCTGGCATCGGATCGGTTGGGGGAGCCTGGGCTGCTGCGTCCGGTGGGCCCAGGGACCACGGCCCTGCCTGGAGCTGCGGCCGAGGAGGAAACGCCGAGGGTGGGATGACAGCACGCAGAAGCGGGGCAGGCTATGCTAACTGCTAGACCGGCAGTCATCCTGACTGGTGTTCGACAGTGATTTTTTTAAAAAAAAGATTTTTTATGTTGGATATATGTGAGTTTGCTCCGTAGGGTGTCTGGGCTCAGCCTTAGAGATAGGGTGAGGAGCTCGGACATCCGGAGGGAGCTTGGAGTAGAGCCACTGCTCCTTCGCGTCGAAAGGAGCCAGTTGAGGTGGTTCGGGCATCTGATCAGGATGCCTCCTGGGCGCCTTGCTTTGGAGGTTTTCCAGGCACAGCCAACTGGGAGGAGACCCTGGGGTAGACCCAGAGGGATCGCTGGAGGGACTACATGTCCAATCTGGTCTGGGAACACCTTGGGATCCCCCAGGAGGAGCTGGAGGGCATTGCTGGGGAGAGGGACGTCTGGAGGGCCCTACTTAGCTTGCTGCCACCGCGACCCGACTCCGGAGAAGCAGCGGAAGATGAATGAATGGATAAACGTGTTCTTGTAGTTTGGATGTGCTTTTGTCTTTGTGTTGCGCTACTGTGGGCTGAACGATATCATAGGTAAACAGACCAACTGATTGACAACCCCCATCGACTGATCTGTGGACACTAAGAATAACGGCAGGGCAGGTCGGGGGGTCATACCCAGGTCAAACTACCCATTTCTCAACGATGCTCTTCACATCCGACTGACAAAGAGCAGTGAAAACCACCGAGAAGACGATACACCAAGAACCGATGAGGACGCGGCATGGCACATGCTTGGTTTGGACGGTTCCTGGTCGCAGGGCCATTGGGGCGTGCTTACACAACGCGCAGTTATGCAATCAAAAGTTATGTACAAACTTGGGATTTAAGCAGTTATGTAAAAAAGCGAAAGGTCTACTGTACTAGAGATATAATAACCCATTTATCTCACAGAGGACCTCTAAACACCCTCGTTTTTAGAAAGTATGTGGCGGAGCTATTATCCTGCAGATCACCTGCCCCTGGAGGGGTGACAGTCCTAACGTCTGGCACCTGCTCTCGCTTGGCGCCAGATCCCTCGCACATCCCATCTCTGCATCTGGACTACGCCAGATGTTCCTGCATAATTCTGCATGTAAGGCAGCTAGAGAGAGCCTACCCTTTAGAGCTGAACGCAACTTGCGCTACAATTTTTTTCCAGTCTTGGACACCCCCCCCCCCCTCACCCCCATCCACGCCTTACGTTTCACCTTCACTTTACAGCGGTTGACATAGGGACGGACGTTGGACAGCAGTTTCCCCCTCGTTTCATTTGCCCCCCGTGCTGAAAAACAAGACTTTAACCTCAGCCTGAAAGGTAACGTGTCCACGCATCACAATGTCCAAAAAAAGGCAGATGGTTGTCTCGCTGGGCCGCAATTCGGCTCCAGAATTGCTGAATAATGCATGCATATTTTGTTGTGATCCAGCAAATTCAATAGCTTATAGAAAAGAATTGCTCTCAACGTAAACCATTTTGCTAGAGGCCGTTCTCTTTCCTCGGGTCCAGTCTCCCATAAATAATTTGCCTTCAACCTTCACATGCATAAAAATTGCAACTTGTTGGTTATGAAAGAGAACAGTGTGGATGCATCTTGAATGCCAATGTGGCAATGAATAAACAATGGCTCTGTGCACCGGGAGCGAGGCAGAGCTGCCAGGAGACATTGCTCCCGAGTCCACAGGCTCTCTTAATGGGTTCTAACCACAGAGCAAGTCTTTCAGTCAGCCGTGAATGGGGGGGGGGGGGGCGTTTTGATGGAGCGATATTTTAATAATTTTTAACAAAGCAACAATGCCCATGACACTTTGGACAACCTTGACTGATTGTTTTTGATTGTGCTCACACCGTTCGATTCAATTCGACCTGTAATGGAACAGACATGGATGACTAACGGTCGCCTCCATTATACGAGGTGTGGCCCGTAATTGCCTCAGAATCACAATCGCTTTCTGAGCACGAGTGGTTATCTGTGGGCAGGGGTTATGACTTGGTCACGTGCCGAAGAAGATAATGGCGGGGGTGGGTGGGTGGGGTGGGTGGGTAGTTTTTTACAAAGTACTTCACAGAGAAGTATTTAGTAATTACAGGGTATTCTCATGACAGCCCTCCTTACATATACATAATCAGTAACAATACTGGAATACAGCTGTGACCTTTGACATCTTGTTTTTTTTTGGGGGGGGGGGGTGTTACAAAAAAAAAATTCTTGAACCTCTTATAAAAAAAAAAATCAAATTGAAATTTCAACGTGAAGCTAAAGTGCCCTCTGCTGGCGGAGAAGACAACGTGTCCCTATGTCACGTCACAAAGCACAATAGCGCTGTGATCAGTTATAAGACGTGTCTTTATTTTCCTTCAAGACTCTCGTTAAAATAAAACATTAATATGTCTTAACGGGATCGTCCTTATTTACAGGATTGGATCTGAAATAGCGTCTTTAATGAATAAAAACATCACCATATGCAAAATACCACATTGTTAAAATATTCCTACAAAGGCAGGAGAGATACGTTTTCTGACAAGAGTACAACGCAATATGAAATATGCTTTTTCTAACAAATAAAATTATTTTCATTTAAATCTGGCATATCCCACAGTTATGTTTAATCCGGAAAGGAAACCAAAGCACTCGTAAATAATCTATGTTTGACTTTTCAGCGTCCGCTTTGTGATTACGGTGGATGAATATTTGGAAAATGATGCGATCACAATCTTCCATATTCCTGCCCAGCGTGCCTCCGCAATGATTCAAGCAATAAGTTGTTGTTGTTTTTTTGCTAAGAAAAAAAAAGAAAGAAGATTTTGTTGCCTATTAAGTCCAGTAAGACACTGACTTGGATTCATCTAGATTTAAAAGTGCATCTCGTCTAAGTTCGGGCTGCAATTAACAAAAACAATGATAATGATACCAAACGGTACACCTGCCACATAAGCTAGCTATGCATCGTTTATACAAATATGTTACAGAACATTTAAAATGACTCTTTTTGTTACTTTATACACAGTCCTAGTAGCGTCTTAAAATTAGAATTACAAACCCGGGTGTTCCTTTGGATCCATTCGCCGTTTGCACACAGGATTTTGGGGAGTGTCGCGTTACTATTCTACATCTATCAAATCCAATCAACCTCAAAGTTAATGAGAGTGTAAGCATAGAATTCATTTGTTCGCTGAGCTCCATTAAATCGCCGATATCCCGAGTGCTAACAAAGCTCGTAGCCCCGACTACTGTTCCACTCCAGATGGACTTGCAGCAGCTCTTTAAGGTTTTAAACAAATAAGCTTTGAACTCGATAGTGTCGCGGTCTGGCAGAGGAATAAAGTGCCGCTCTCCTTTTGGCCCCTGATGTGGAATTAGATGAGATCAGTGGCTGGAATCACTCATAGACGCCGGCCTCTGATCTCAGTCCAGCCTGATGAAAAGCACCATGACCCAAAGCCTTGGACAACAATCTGTGTCTGCGGGGAGACATGCAGCCATAGCCGGGGAAGTATCCGGTGACAGCTTTGCCAGATCTGGTTGGTTTAGGTTTGGGAGCAGCGTAATAGCCCTCGGTGTGGTCGTAGTGTGTAGTCGGCCTGACTTTGGTGCTCTGAGTTCTTCTGGTGAACTGAGTGGAGTTGAACCCCAGTTGCTCGGGGTCCAGCGGGGATTTACTGCGGTAATGTTGGTAGTGACGGCCTTCTTTGATGCTCTGAGAGTGCCCCTGGCTCCTGACAAAGACGCTGGATTTCGGCAAACCAGAGGAGGCGACGGCGTCGGTCATCATCAACTTGTCCTGCTCGCAACCACGTGTATTATGGCTTCGGTCATTGCGCTCGATGTTCGCCGGATTAGCGGCTCCGCGCTCTGGAAGCGAGGGGACTTTGCGTAGGTGCGGCTTCTGGTTTGGCTGGGCTTGGTGTGCCAGCATTGCGCCCTCCTTGATCTGAATGCGCTTCGACATGCTCCCCTTCCTGACCAGGACTGGCTCCTCGCCGAGAAACTGACCATGCTGTCGGGCAACCTCTATGTTGGCAAGGTGCGGCCGCGGCATGGGATGCGGGGATTTGGCACCTGCTTTGTGCTCGCCATCAGCCCTGATGGCGGAGAGGAGGCAGGCATTTCCTGGGTCTGACCTGCTCCTGGTGTGAATGATTTCTCGTCCCATTAAGTCGACAGGTGACGGGGGATTCTCACAGGGGGATAAGGCCGGACTGGTGGTTGTATGCCTGTATTTATTTTCCTGCTTGACGGGTTGATGCACACGCCGACTGAAACCATCTGTGTCTCTATTTTTGTAGAAAACGGCATCTCTACTCTCTAAAAAGATCTCCCTGTGTGCAGCTGGGAGGTGTTGCGGTGGGTAATGGTAGTAATCGGGCCTTTCACTTTCCCTTGTGGAGCGCAATGTGTAGGACTGACTATGTCGGATACCGCTCGGCCGGTACGGGTCCATGTAATAGTGAGCGGCGCTATCTAGCGGGCTAATATCAGAGTATGGGCTGTGGCGATACTGAGTATTTCTATTCTCAAAGTATGGCGGAGCAGGGTGGTGGGACTCAACCAGCCACTGGTAGGGCGCCTCCCGACTGGGAGACTGCTGTACATAAAACATGGCGTCAGGGGGTAAAACCTCTGCCTCCGCGAGCTCATAGTGACTAATTTGCGGGGAATGGAAGGAGCGCGCCCTGCGCATGACAGGAGGCCCCGCTATCCTATCCTCTGACGTCTGCCATCGGCCCTGCTGTCTGTGACAGCCGTGGATGAGGCGCTCTTCTCTGGGGCAGCCTCTGAATTGGGGCGACATGGGGTGATTTGAGCTTAAAGTGCTGTGGCGACTCTCGGATGAAAGCCTGTATGTGCTTTTTGGCCCTGAAAGGTGAAGGGGCAGTGCGTCGGGACGGGGATAGTGAGGTGCAGGCATCCGGCCTGTCAGACTGGGGTGATACTGATCAACGTACGCCTCCTCAACCAACCCCAAGTCCCTGTCCTCCTCGGGGCTGTAGTGGAGGACTGTGGAGGCCTGAGATGGGCGTGGAAGGACCTCCTCGATGGAGGCAGGCACGGAGGTCTCAGCCAAGACTGTTCGGAAGTTAAAGGCATTCACGGAGTCGGTGTTGATGTACACCGGGGAGGCGGACGGGCTCAGGTCGGCATGAACGGGCTGGGTGGGAGTTGAGACACCAACGCTGTGATAGGCGGGTTCAGTCTGAAGGTCACCAGGCTGGGCTCGCTCTCTCTCCTGGCCGTGACCCCTCATCTCTGTGTTCCCTTCCTCCAAGCTCCCCGACCCCAGCGGGCTGACATTTGGGGTAAAGTTATTAACAGTCTCCTGTCCGTCACCGACCTGTAACGGCTCTAAACTGAGGTGTGCAGGTGGGAAATGGCCAGGGTGAGGGCAGTAAGGGCCGTCAATGGGGCCGCGGCCCGAGGGCTGCCGCAAGCCGGAGCACTCCTGGGCGTACGGCTGGAGATTGAGAACGGAGGGCCGAGGGGGTCGAGGGTCTGGTCTCTGGGGAGCGTGCGGGTGGATGTGGGGGGTGGTTCTCCTCTGGGATCCATCGCCGCTGGCCTTCTGGGCACTCTCAGCCAGAGCTAGAGCCAACTTGCGCGCAGCGCTCGTCAAGGAAGGGTGAGGAGGGAGGACAGACACTGAACTCATAAGTCTATCTGCTCCTGGGGAGGGATAAGACAAACAACGCTACAGTATGACAGGACAAACAAAGCTATGATAGGACATGATGGGACAAGACACAGAAGCTTTGATAAGAAACTATCAGGAGTAACACTTAAATATTTATATGTAACTGCACTACAACAGCAACTACCAACCCATACGAAATTGGAGGATAGTAAAACCAAAAAAAATAAAAAACTACTATTGTATTCCCTGTTTTATTTTTTCCATCACATTACTTTGCAAAAAACATATACTGCAGTATTTCATCAAAATTACACTAGAAACACTTTCTGCACTAAAGTTTTATTTCATTTGCAAGATAATGTGATGCAAAAAACACAGGAAATATTTAATACATTTGAATAGAAGTGGCAGTAATATGTCACAAAAAACTGCAGGAATTACTATAGCAATTTTTGATGGTTTCACTATAGTCAATTTTTCTATGGGCAACGTTAAGAACGATTACAAATGCGAAGACAGCTACTAATACGACTAGAATTACTACATCAGTTGACCATTGTAATTATAATAATATTTAAAACTGTAACAAGGAGTTTTGGATTTTTTATGTTTTTGCACACCCCTGGACTGAAGTGGTAGTGTTCTGCAGAAGAATGACTACATTTCGCATAAGCACGTTTGTAAAGATCTACGTTCGCCTTGAGGTAGCTGGTGCATTTGTTCTGAAGAGTGATACAAGATATAGTACAGCGATGAGGCAAGGTATCTCCAATTGTGGTCATGTGTCCCAACTGTGTGCGGTCAACTGTTTCGTCAGATTTTGCAGGGAATGACTCAGAAAGAAGCGTTTGGGATTATGACACACCAATACCTAATTTTCTCGCTTATGTTCTCGTTTGATCATGTCGGTCATGTAACGGCATCAAATTTAAAGTGAGACTGTGAAAAAGTCATCGTAGAAGCTTTTAATTAGGTGAAAACACACACAGAGAGACTATCCAGGTTTGGTGTACATGTTGAGTTATGTTAGAGTTCAGAACTAACCTGGATCAGGCAGGTTTTGTGCGGACTGGCTGAGATCCGTGAGACCAGAAGCCTGGCTTGCTGTGCTGCGTGGGCTGCACGGCTGGTAAGGAGCTTTGGGCTGTCCCCCATCTGCCACCAATGCTTCACATATCTCCACCGGGGGGTACGACGAGGGGGCGGGCGGAGGACAGGCCAACGCCGCCTCCTGACGTCGCGTGGAGATGGACGCACTCCGCACATCAGCTTCGACGGCAGAAGAGGTCTTGAATGACTTCTTCCTGACTTTTGGGGAGAGCGGTTTGGTCACCATTTTCACGCCTCTGTCACACCGGAACGGGTGGACATGGGGGGACTGGGACCCGCCGTGGAGTTCATTCAGTGAAGAGGCAGGTTCAAAATCGGTTGAGCCTGTTCCAATTTTCCTCCATTTCCTGTTCTCCTTAGCGTGCTGTGGGCCGGGCATTTCCAAGGGTGGGCTGCACTGATAGGACATGGGGTCAAAGTCCAGCGTGGCAATGCCTGGGGCCGGGGGGCAAAGGTCAAGGTCATCCTCCTGATGTGGAGATGAAACACCGTCAGCACCATCGTGGCGGTCATTCTGGTGGCGGTTACTGTGATCATTTTTACTTCGAATTTTCAGTAAATCCTCCCGGCAGGCGGCAGAGATGGCCTCGCTGGTGGAACGAGGTCTGGAGGGGCGACGGCCTTGAGGCTCTGCTGGGACAGGAGGAAAACAAAGGTAGACAGACTGAGCGTTCAACTGTAACGAAGAGAAAAAAACCCTCCCCCGAAAAATAAGACAACCATTCAGGGTCCATATCTGATTAATCTGCACTTAAAATGGGTGCACCTTAATATAGGTCTATACAGGATGTAAGAGATGACAGAGGAAGTGTTACTTTAATTATAGTGCAATTATTAGGAGCCATCTTGGATAAATTACCTTCCAGGTTGTGCAAAGAGGTGAGCGATTCCTCACTTTTTGTGGAGCGAAGTGTACCGCAATCTCCTCTCCCACCTGCGTGTTTTACAGAGAAATTGAATCTAAATGGACCACATCCTTACCACCTCTGTTAGAATTATCACTTGGAAACCGCCCCCCCCCCAAAAAAAAATCTTAGGAAACTGGACAAAGTTGCACCAGTTATTTATAAACTTGTAACTAAGTTTGTGTATAAAGTCCTTACTAAGGTCTTAGTTGAGGTCTTAGTATTAACTAGGAAGTTGTAAACTAGCGACTTGCTAATGTGGTTTGCACAGTTCAAACATCAGGACTGTCTTAGCAAGTAAATTCTTAGTATAAACATCTCTACAGCTGCCGCTACAGCCACGGCGAGACACTTCGATGATGTTGGACGTGTAGCAACTGGAAACAGGATGGCGTTGGATCTTCTGTGAGCCTCGTGGGGTGGTGAATGTAAGGTGACCTCCACTGAACGCTGTGCATGTATTACTAGCAACGATGCTGAAATATCCGAATTGAGACATGATACTGAACGAGGGGTAAAAAGATGTACATGCTGTACATGGGTGGGATCCCATGTCAGGCGTGTTCGGCCCCTTGGCATCGGGGGGGGCATCGTTCATTTCTACACTGATCATGGGTGTTCTCCTGTTTGTCGTCATTGTTTTCGTCAGTGTGAAGCACTTTGGGTGTCTAGAAAAGCGTTATATAAATGTAATGATTATTATTATTATTGTTAAAGTGTAAATTGGTTTCTAGGCAAACATCACAGGAGCCGGCCAATCAAAAACTGTTCTCACGTGTAACTACGGAACAGCACACCTACCTCATGAGCGAATGTCAGACATCATCATATAAATCAAGGGGATGCAGCCTATCGTGTAAAACGCGCTGACAACAAATATCTTCACCATTTTTTTATAATATTTCTAAGCGGCCCGAGCTAGCCATTGTTTGTTTGTTGTCATCTCTGTAAGGTCTGTTGGTGTTACTGCTGTTAATTTGATTAAACGTTACAGTTCTCTGTTAGCTAACTCCAATCCTAGCTGGTATGTGTAAAATTTTGCCAACAATTAAGTTCTCAGTAATAACTACTGGGAGAGGGGCATCCGGGTGGCGTGGTGGTCTATTCTGTTGCCTGCCAACATGGGGCTCGCCGGTTCGAATCCCCGTGTTACCTTCGGGTTGGTCGGGCGTCCCTACAGACACAATTGGCCATGTCTGTAGGTGGGAAGCCGGATGTGGGTATGTGTCCTGTTCGCTGCACTAGCGCCTCCTCTGCTCAGTCAGGGTGCCTGTTCGGAGGGGGAACTGGAGGGAATAGCGTGATCCTCCCACGTGCTACGTCCCCCTGGCGAAACTCCTCACTGTCAGGTGAAAAGAAGAAGCTGGTGACTCCACATGTATCGGAGGAGGCATGTGGTAGTCTACAGCCCTCCCTGGATCGGCAGATGAGGTGGAGCAGCAACCGGGACAGCTCGGAAGAGTGGGGTAGTTGGCCGGATACAGTTGGGGAGAAAAGGGGGGGGGGACTAATGGGAGAGGTGCAACTCTTTCGTATTTAGTGTGGTGTAAATTCTGACTTAGTAAATACTTACGTTACAACTAAACTTAGTAAGGACTTACACACAACTGGTGAAACCGACCCCCGAACACTTCAGATTAAATGAGGAAATGGAGATTTTTAAAAGTCAATTAAAGTTGAAATCCGTGACTTTTCTTCATTAATAGTTATTTTAACCATCTGGACTATGGAGTCAGGCTGTATAATACCTGCTGGTATCTTCACAGTGGTTGGAGAAACTCCCCTTAAACCATTGTTGACATTTTGACCAGGTAGGACAAACACTGGCACAAACACGTTCCTACTACTGAAACAGGGACAAGGACTGAAGCATGATGACAATACACTGTGGTGATGTTTCTGTTTGAGAGCTAATCTGTCAATTCTACAATCAATATTACAGTAGAGCAGAGTTCCCACATGGTTAGATGTAGTTTGTCATACTGTCTGTGTTAGCTTTGGTCTGTAGATGCCATTTTGACAAGGGTGGGAACTGTTTACTGCTGAGCTCATGGCACACAAGTGACAACGGCTGCTACAACTTTGTAGTTCTTGCTGCCACAGAGAGGGAAATCACAGATTTCAGCTTTAAAAGTACAGGTATAAGCCATTGTAATAGTAAAGCTCGTGTATTTGCACTGCAATCCAATGAGCCCATGACACTCTGACCTGGCAGTGCGATGCTCTTTATCTCGTTGGGCTCGCTGGGGTGGCGTTTCAGCTTACGTTTACACACAGAATGGGACTTGCCAAGGTGGAAGAAGGACAGCCAGTTGCCCACAGGAGACTTTTTAACCTTAGCAGGACCCCGTTTGCTGCCACTGGACAGAAACAAAAACACATCTTCATCACTTAAGGATTCATGATCTCTCCATCACTCAGCTGTCCCAACAACTGAAATCATTCTGTTCTTACCAAAGTACAATTACTGAGCTCTTTCACGCAAATAAAAAAAAAAAAAAATTACAAAAAGGTAAAATACCACAACATTAGTTGTCATATCACTCAACACGACATGCATAATACCATGCATTATAGCTGTATATAAATGACACATTAACAAACACCCATAAAGCCTCAACACTGTTTGTAGGGATGTCCCGATCCGACTTGGGGTGCAGATCCCGGGGGGTGAGAGGGGACGTGTCCCCTCCAACTTCTGAAAAACATGAAGGCCCCCCCCCCCGCTCAATAAATTATTTCGAAATAAATTATGTAATTAATAGAAGGTGACTCCCCTTTTGAAATAATTCACACATAACCACAACATGGGCCCTGTTATGGCCTGGCGGCCTGTCCAGGGTGTCTCCCCGCCTACCACCCAGTGACTGCAGGGATGGGCTCCAGCATCCCTGCGACCCTGAGAGCAGGATAAGCGGTTTGGATAATGGACGGATGGATGGATACACAACAAATTTTGAAGGTTTTGTTTATGTCCCCCTATGCAGCCTGCTCAGCGGTCTGCACCGTTGAATATACTAAACTAAGTGGACATTTGGGAAATGAAGTTAATGGTTTACTTCATCCTGATACCGCTGCTTACTACTGGATTTTGTTTCCCAGGTTCCATCTCTGCAGCGCGTCAGAGTTGCGTCTTCAGTGAGTGAGTCTAGTGGCTGGTGTGACTGGGGTGACCGCTAGGACCACAGGCTTGTCCTGTGACAGATGCCTCGTAAGTAAGTTTGTCCAAACAAAGATAAAATCTACCCATCGGCAGAATAAAAGGTTTAAAAACATAACCAGACTGTGTTTACCGCCTCAAGTGAATTATCCCCAGCCACAGCTGTAGTTAAGCTAGCTCGCTAGCTAATGTGACATTGAGCGTACCCATAAAACTTCTAATACCCCGCACACCCGGCCTTTATTACAGACAGGTGGTTATTTGAGACAGGGGTTTAAATTATAGTTATGTTAATTTAAAAATGACGAGACTGATTCCGGTTTCTGACGGTGAGTGTTTCAAGTGGATGAGCTACATCTTATATGGTAATGTAACCAGTTATTTTCTTGCCCGGTGCGGGATTCGATACGGGGTGTACTGCACCACAAGGCGACATCACTAACCGCTCGACTAAAGGGTCAGACCCGTTAACTAGGGACTAACGTGTCTTATTAGTAGTTTACAGTCGTCACCCTCCCCGGAAGCGCGCCCTCGCGCTTTGTTATTCCCGCGCTCCGAAGAGACTTCTGGGATCTGCACACTTCCGGATCCCACTGCTGCCACCAATGTAACCGGTTATTTTCTTGCCCGGTGCGGGATTCGATACGGGGTGTACTGCACCACAAGGCGACATCACTAACCGCTCGGCTAAAGGGTCAGACCCGTTAGCTAGGGGGCTAACGTGTCTTATTAGTAGTTTACAGTAACAACAGTTAAGCTAACATAAACATTTACTTAGCCATTTAAATGTGTGCCAGTTCACATTAGCTAGTTACAGCCTCCAGTAGCCCACATCAACACACATTGCTCATTACAGCATACAGACAGAAAATAGTCTTGAGAAAATTCCAGTTTTTGCGCCCCCCCCCCCCAAGTTGTAATTAGATCTGCTTCCTTGCGGTCCAATCTGAGATATCGCATTGGAGCCGATTGCGGCTCATTTTAATTGATCGGTAGCGGCATATTAAGCCCAACTAAAGTTCGATTTCAGCAATAAGCAGCTAAAATCTCTGTAGTGTGAAAGTTCTTTAACTTGGAGGACGGAAGTACTTTCAATATGATGAAGCACTTGGAAAAAGAAATCATTCATACTAGTTTGCTGTGACACCGCTATGTGGAAATGAGATTTTTATTTTGTAGCGGTATCACATTTAAGTGCAATTGTAATTTAAATTTTACTCTTTGGGTGTCTCCCCACCTGCTGCCCAATGACTGCTGGGATAGGCTCCAGCATCCCCATGACCCTGAGAGCAGGATAAGCGGTTTGGATAATGGATGGATGGATGGATGGAGTTGATGTCGACAGATAATATGAAATGACTCGAATAGGGTTGGGGGAAAAAAAACTATATCGGTACATCCCTTACTTTTAGCCTTCCGTTTTCCTCTTGAAAACCACACAAAACAACAGGTCATTTCAAACTACCTCTCCACCGGGAGCTCGATGACTGTGTGGAACTTGCCCAGCAGGGCTCCAGGTCCCTCTCCGACCTCGATGTACTCGCTGTGGGACAAACATGGCGTGGTGACCGGAGAATTCAGCTGAGCCTGGGTCCGGGCCTGGGCCTCCTCCAGAGAGAGGAGCTTGGTGGAAGGGGAGGAGACCAGCAAGGACTTGGGTCTGGATAAAGTGTTGTTACCTTAAATGTGAATAATATAACATCAGAATTAGAAGAAAGTTAGTTTTCTTTTTTTTTTGCTTTTTAAGTTTTGATGACATTTTCCTTCAAATTTGATTGTGTGTTTTGCAAAGTGAAACTTGGGCATCACAGAAAATCAAATGAATAAATTGTATATGTATGCTTAGTGTTCACAGTAGATTCAAAACTTAGATTTCTATAACAAGAACAACACACATATTGCATCCAAACTCATTTGTCCTTCTCAGCCCAAATCTGTCAGACCCAAACAGCAAAGCAATTACAAGCAAAGCAATAAACTATATCCCACGACCCCGGGCACCTCCTCAACCCATTCTTCAATTTACTCCCATCTGATTTTTGGTACAGATATATAACCCAGAGTAAAGCCTGCTTTGGTGGGATTGTCATCCCATCTGCCCAGTGTTGTGGTACTCGAGTCCTTGGACTCGAGTCCTGATTTTCAGGACTCGTGACTCGACTTGGACTTGAGCACTGATGACTCGGACTCAGACTTGAGCATTGACTGCATTCGGACTCGGATGTTAATTGATAAAGACTGTTTTTTTTGTTTTGTTAGTTTTTTTGTAATAGGCCCTAATAATTTGGCATAAGACAGTGATAGCTATATTATAATACTGTAAAATTATTCAATTTCGTGCAAGGGCAGGCACGTGTGTTCCACCTACATGCGTATTCACATGCATACCCTCATGTTCAGTAACAGTTAGTGCTAAGATGCCTAACTCGAACTCAACTCAGACTCAACCTTGATGACTCGGACTCGAGACTCAACTTGGACTCGAGGTTTAGTGACTCGACTACAACACTGCATCTGCCATAGGAGGCCTAAATAAAATACCCTGCCAGAAGCCTTTGTATGAACTGATATACCCATCTCTCTACATATGTCTGTTTCACATAACTGTATATGAGAATGAACATACACTACCGTTCAAAAGTCTGGGATCACCCAAACAATTTTGTGTTTTCCATGAAAAGTCACACTTATTCACCACCATATGTTGTGAAATGAATAGAAAATAGAGTCAAGACATTGACAAGGTTAGAAATAATGATTTGTATTTGAAATAAGATTTTTTTTACATCAAACTTTGCTTTCGTCAAAGAATCCTCCATTTGCAGCAATTACAGCATTGCAGACCTTTGGCATTCTAGCTGTTAATTTGTTGAGGTAATCTGGAGAAATTGCACCCCACGCTTCCAGAAGCAGCTCCCACAAGTTGGATTGGTTGGATGGGCACTTCTTGCGTACCAGACGGTCAAGCTGCTCCCACAACAGCTCAATGGGGTTCAGATCTGGTGACTGCGCTGGCCACTCCATTACCGATAGAATACCAGCTGCCTGCTTCTGCTCTAAATAGTTCTTGCACAATTTGGAGGTGTGTTTAGGGTCATTGTCCTGTTGTAGGATGAAATTGGCTCCAATCAAGCGCTGTCCACTGGGTATGGCATGGCGTTGCAAAATGGAGTGATAGCCTTCCTTATTCAGAATCCCTTTTACCCTGTACAAATCTCCCACCTTACCAGCACCAAAGCAACCCCAGACCATCACATTACCTCCACCATGCTTAACAGATGGCGTCAGGCATTCTTCCAGCATCTTTTCATTTGTTCTGCGTCTCACAAACGTTCTTCTTTGTGATCCAAACACCTCAAACTTGGATTCATCCGTCCACAACACTTTTTTCCAGTCTTCCTCTGTCCAATGTCTGTGTTCTTTTGCCCATCTTAATCTTTTTCTTTTATTGGTCAGTCTCAGATATGGCTTTTTCTTTGCCACTCTGCCCTGAAGCCCAGAATCCCGCAGCCGCCTCTTCACTGTAGATGTTGACACTGGTGTTTTGCGGGTACTATTTAATGAAGATGCCAGTTGGGGACCTGTGAGGCGTCTGTTTCTCAAACTAGAGACTCTAATGTACTTATCTTCTTGCTCAGTTGTGCAACGCGGCCTCCCACTTCTTTTTCTACTCTGGTTAGAGCCTGTTTGTGCTGTCCTCTGAAGGGAGTAGTACACACCGGTGTAGGAAAGCTTCAATTTCTTAGCAATTTCTCGCATGGAATAGCCTTCATTTCTAAGAAAAAGAATAGACTGTCGAGTTTCAGATGAAAGTTCTCTTTTTCTGGCCATTTTGAGCGTTTAATTGACCCCACAAATGTGATGCTCCAGAAACTCAATCTGCTCAAAGGAAGGTCAGTTTTGTAGCTTCTGTACCGAGCTAAACTGTTTTCAGATGTGTGAACATGATTGCACAAGGGTTTTCTAATCATCAATTAGCCTTCTGAGCCAATGAGCAAACACATTGTACCATTAGAACACTGGAGTGATAGTTGCTTGAAATGGGCCTCTATACACCTATGTAGATATTGCACCAAAAACCAGACATTTGCAGCTAGAATAGTCATTTACCACATTAGCAATGTATAGAGTGTATTTCTTTAAAGTTAAGACTAGTTTAAAGTTATCTTCATTGAAAAGTACAGTGCTTTTCCTTCAAAAATATGGACATTTCAATGTGATCCCAAACTTTTGAACGGTAGTGTACATATATATCTAATTATGCATGAAGGTAAAGCTGTATGGCTAATGTACAGGCTGTGACAAGAAATTTCCTTAAAAGAGATAATAAAGACTCTTTCAATTAAGCTATCAATTCTGCTTACAGTATCTATCGTATCTATCTATCAATAGATCTATCTATCTATTTATAGCATCCATCCATCCAGCCGTGTAATGTCAATAATGTATAGGGTTACCTATTAAATGTTTGACAACCGCATATAAATCATAGGAAAGACACTGAATGCTCTTGTGAGGGCTACTTGTCGAGTCAAAGACAAGTTGTTGACTGACGACATACCTGTGTTTTCTCGTATGACGGCGTTGAGTTTGGGGCTGAAGAGAGCCTCGGTGTTGTTGAGGATGAACTCCACCACCACCGACTGGATTCGCACCTCCATGAACGCCGCTGTGCCGCTGAAACAAGCTGACTCAATCTGTCTCGACCTGAAACACAGTTAACGGCACCGCACGACCCATTTTAACGGCTTAGAAACCACTGGGACATGCGCTAGTTCACATAGAGAGGTCTAGAAGGAACCTGCGAGATTGGTATGTGGCTAGATGTCATCGTTTTGGCGTGATCTTAAAGAGAAACAATCATAATTTTTAACATTATCTCTACATAAGTGGGGCAGGCTAAGCTAACTGCTAGCCCATGCAGACTGGCAGTTCCGATAACACCAAGGCCGGTCTGGCGTTGGCGTCTAGCGTTGACTGAGGTGTTTTTGTCGTCGTTGTCTGGAGTGCGGGGGAGGTGTGTCGAGGGTGTCTGGCTGGGACAGCTGGCGTTGGATCGGCTGAGGGAGCCTGGTCTGCTGCGTCCGGTGGGCCCAAGGACCATGGCCCCTGCCTGGACCTGCACCCAAAGAGGAAACACCGAAGGTGGTCTGACAGGACGCGGAAGCGGAGCAGGCTAAGCTAACCGCTAGCCCATTCAGACCGCCAGTTCCCACAGTCATCCTGGCTGGCGTTCGTTCCCTTGGACAGTGTGTTAGTTTGACTGTGTGTTCTTGTAGTTCTTGCAGGTTTTGGATTTGTGTTTTTGTCTTTGAGTTGCACTGCTGTGGGCTGGGGAGAAACAACATTTCATTTCATGTATGCAAGTACATGAAATGAAATGACAAAGTATTCCTGATACATGTATATGTTGTCACAGTATTATGGCAGCTAACGGAGTGTTGCCTAGCAACATATGCTGCACATAAAAAAATTGGGGACACCTCCTCGCCTTCTAATTTTCATAGTAATGGTTGATTTTCTTTGTTACTATTCAATTAATTAAGAGAAAATGCCTGCAAAGGTTTTTTTTTAAACATAAAACTGCTATTTACTCGTACTTTGGGTACAGTTATGCAAATCTCAGCCTTGTGTTCTTCAAAGTGTCTTCCTTGGTATGAAGAGTAGGTTTTGCATTGAAAATCTTTGGCCCCAAAAGTGGATGAAACACCTGTAAGGTGGCCACTGATGGATGCTGACAACGAGGGTGTAAAATGGGTGGGGTATATGATTATTCCCAACGATGAGAATATTGCTTTTGTCAGTTGTTTTACATGCTTTAAAAGGAAAAATGGCAAGGTCTACAGAGTTTTCTATTGAAATAAGTCAGTCTGTGGTTGTGTGACGAGGTCACCTTATTGACAAAGTGGGCTTATTGAAAAAGTGGGCGGCACGGTTGCCCAGTGGTTAGCACTGTTGCCTCACAGCAAGAAGATTCTGGGTTCGAACCCCAGGCCATCCCAGGTCCTTTTTGTGTGGAGTTTGCATGTTCTTCCCTGTGTCTGCGTGGGTTTCCTCCAGGTGCTCCGGTTTCCTCCCACCATTAAAAAGACATGCATGTTAGGGTTAATACCCCTGTCTGTGTCCCTGAGCAAGGCAATGGAAAGAGGAACTGGAGTTTGTCCCCGGGAGCTGCAGCTGCCCACCACTCCTATAAAATAGGAGGGTTAAATGCAGAGAACACATTTCATCGTAACTTGTACAATGACAAATAAGTGGCTTTCCTCTCTTCCTCAAATCAAGGTGTCCCCAGATTTTTGATGGGTAGTGGGTAGTGTCTATATCTATAGAGATAATGCTGAAAATCCTGATTGTTTCCCTTTAATGGTGAGTGTGACTAAGGACAGTGTTGACAGCATTCAAAGAATCACCTGAGTAAGTTGGGTGCCCAGACGATAGCCAGGTTTTTAGTGTGCATGTTCGTAATGGGGCTGAATGTGGCTAGTCGGGACAGATGCCTCATCAGGAACTCCAGAGTCCTGTGGATTAAAACAAAACACCACACACACACACACACACACACACACACACACACACACACACAAACAAATTGGAACATGACTTTCACCTCTCCATTTCCAAATAGGACCTCACTTCAGACAAATGAGACGGCAGATGGAGGATTGCCGAGGAGAAGTGAGAGCTCCTCTAGCGCTGATGTCTTCACTTCTAACAGCAGATGGTGTCTAACGATGAGCAAGCGCGGCGCTAATAAACAACTCCGTCCGTCTTTTCTGTGACCCTACTTGAAGAGTCAGTGGTGATTTGTCAACACCATCAATTTCCGCAGTTGCTCTTTTATGGCCACTTGGAATGCGGCGCTGCACTCCATGGCTTTCATTCATTATTAATTTGACCAGCCATACGGCTTCATTTCACAACAAATTTCAAAGCTCAGGACAGGCCGAGGTATGAAAGAGCAGGAAAATAATGACGAGTTATGGTTTCTCTAACTGACATATATATATATATATATATATATATATATATATATATATATATATATATATATACACATATATATATATATTGTTTCGTGCGCCATGCACTCATCAGCGGCCATAGTCTTTTTTTGTCCGACATTTATCTTAATATTCCACTCCTCATTTGTTGAGCACTTTTATCAACACCATTGATGGTTCCCGGAAAAAAACCCCAATATATATATATATATATATATATATATATATACACACACACACACACACACACACACACACACACACACACTTCCGCATTGGACGTTGTGCACATGATGTGCATGACGAGGCAGTAAATGGTGTTCTTTCCCGAGTAGCTTTATTGACAGCTGATGATTGCTTATGGCATGAAACGGGCTTGTACTGTCTCATAAAGAATTTACTTGACTCACTGGATTATTTTGCTCCTTATCTGTTCCCTGCTCTTAAGTGTTTCTTTTAACAAAGTTATATATATGTATGTGAGTGTATATATATATACACAGTGTTTTTTTCCCGAAACCGTCAATGGTGTTGTTGTAAGTGCTCAACTAATGAGGAATGGAATATCAACATGGATACAGGAAAAAAAAGTTTTAATGCATTGCAGTACAGGCCTGTTTTGTGCGTCTAAAACTTTTTTTTCCTGTATTCGTGTATATAGCAGCTTTTTTTCCTCCGGAAACCGTCAATGGTGTTGATAAAGTGCTCAACAAATGAGGAGCGGAATATCAATATAGACGTAGGAAAAAAAAACCTTTTAATATATAGCAGTACAAGCTTGTTTCATGCGTCGCAAACTCATCAGCTGCCAATGTGATTTAACAAAAAAGACAAAGGTTCTTCTTTGTTGAACGTGATTCAACACATTCAACAAAGTTCTTCTTTGTTGAATCACTTTGGCAGCTGATGAGTGTGCGACGCACAAAACAAGATTGTACTGCTATGTATTAAAATTTGTTTTTCCTACATCTACCTTGATGTGCACATACATACAGATGGGTCACAAATTAAAGGAAAAGCCAACATAAAGTGTCTTAGTAAAGTGTTAGGCTTCCATGAGCCTCCAGAACCGCTTCAATGCTCCTTGTCATAGATCCTACAAGTCTCTGAACTCTACTAGAGGGATGGACACCATTCTTACTAAAGAAGATGTTTTTATTACCAATGACTCATTGTAAGTCCTCTTTGAGGCACATCCCCCAACACTCCTAGTTAACTTCCCCTAAAGCCGTGGTATAAATCGCACCCCCAGCCTCTGATGATCTGATGGCACTGCATGATTTTCTGATGTGATGCAATTCTAGATCTGGCCACCAGAATGCAATGGTGGGCTTTCCAAACCTGACCTGTAGTGTGGCGGAGGCAGCTGCTGAACGACGTTGTGGATTTTGACTAGCCTCTCCTCGTCTGTGGCTGCAGACACGGCCTCCTGAGAAAACACAGCATAAAGACCACACCGCTGAGGGGCTGGTAATCAGCCTAGAGCGAGACATCTCCCCTCAACATTCACATTCCTTTTCTTTTTCCCCCCTCCCCATTTTATTTTCAGAGAACGGCTAGTGTGCACTTAATCCCCGACTACGTTTTTAGCATTGCAATTTGTTCCCATCCTTAGACAGCTCAGTTTTAGAGCACTGACCCAATTTTGGGAACAGTGGCACATTAATGAATATTGAAAATATTCTTTCTAAGCATTTGTAATCACTGGATAATTAGCAATTCCACAGCAGCTTTTTTTTTGGCTTCTAAATACCACCCCCTCTTTGGTCTTTCACCATCTCTACAGCTACCCCCATCTTCAATCCTGCCCCAGTTTTAGCCCCTACCCCCATGTTAAATGTCTTGGTTCTTACTGAGAATCTGTCATAGAGCTGGTAGGTGAGCAGCGGGTTGGGCAGCTCTCTGAAGTACAGTTTGCACAGGGAGCCCACGGAATGGATATCCTGTCTGAACACATCTCTGCTGAGGTCCGGGACCTGCTCCGAGTCAAATTCATGCCTGCATAGAAACAGAGGAGAGGATATGGGTAGGGACTGGTTGACTGACTGAAGGAGTTGCATTGTTTGTGAGTCCAGAAGGCACCGGCTGGGCTGGGGTTGAAATTAGGACCTGTCACAAGCTGAAAGGTTCTATTAGTGGTCCATTGTAACTTACCTTGGAATCCATACCCACTAGAAACATTTTGAGAGGAGACAGAGAAAGACGGAGAGAGAAAAAGACAGAGAAAGAATGAGCGTGTGTGTGAGAGAGAGACGGAAATAGAAAGCAAGGGAGGGGGAAAGACACAAACAGAATGAGACTTTATCCGAATACTTTGCTACACACTACATATTAATAGAATACACTGCATACTAACAGTTCTATATACCAGTGGCGGCTGGTGCTAAAAAATGGGGGGGGGGCAATTTACCTTGGCGCAGCACACCTGACAGCTGCTTTAATGTCCACACAGTCAGAGTTATTAAGAAGGACAATGTAGCCTATAAATTTTATCAGGGTTCGTAGACTGTTGATGATTGACAGTCGAGACGAGGCGTCGTGGTGGGTGTGAACATGATTGACAGCCACGAGAATTGTCCAATCAAATTAGATCAAAAATCATTAAAACAATACCAATTCGCTGCCAATAAACGTGGGAGTGTCTGGGGTGCACAGAACTGCGCCCCCTGGAAAACCTGAAGAAACTAATTAGACAGCAGCCTCAGGTCACCTGCTCACCACAAGTTTGAGGGCTTACATAAGGTATCATTTGGCCAGCGCCCCTCACCCAGGAAGTACTATATGTATTCAGACAGAAATCAACCAAATACCATTTGGAACCAATATTTAATGGCTGCTGACAGGCGCTCACAGACTGCAAAACACTTTTATTTCATCATTATTTGCATCATACAACTAAATTATATTCAACATGTTTAAGTAGATTTTCCTCTCTTGATATTTGAAGGGGGGTGGCGCCCCAGTGCCCTGTACTGGCCAGCCGCCGCTACTATACTGTTTAAGACTTACTAGCCATTAAAGCGCATTTAGTATGCATTGTAAATCTATCATTACACTATCCTCAGTCAACCAGCGGAAGTGATGGCAAGTGCATACGGTTTGTTCAACCTCTATCTCCACAGCAAACACGTAAAATCGCCATTCTCGGGCGTCCGGGTAGCGTAGCGGTCTATTCCGTTGCCTACCAACATGGGGATCGCCGGTTCGAATCCCCGTGTTACCGCCGGCTTGCTCGGGCGTCCCTACAGACACAATTGGCCATGTCTGTGGGTGGGAAGCCGGATGTGGGTGTGTGTCCTGGTTGCTGTACTAGCGCCTCCTCTGGTCAGTCAGGGAGCCTGTTTGGGGGCGGGGGGGACTGGGAGGAACAGCGTGATCCTCCCACACACTATGTTCCCCTGGTGAAACTCCTCACTGTCAGGTGAAAAGAAGCTGCTGGTGACTCCACATGTATCGGAGGAGGCATGTGGTAGCCTGCAGCCCACCCTGGATCGGCAGAGGGGGTGGAGCAGCGACCAGCACGGCTCGGAAGAGTGGGGTAACGGGCTGGATACAATGGGGAGAAAAAATGGGGGGGAGGGGGAAAATCCCCCCCCCAAAAAAAATCACCATTCTCTCCCGGAATAATGTCCAGTTGATGTACCTGAGATTTTCCAGTGAAAACAGTGTTCATCCTGGTATTTTTAGTACACCCTATCAATACAACATTGGTACAATGAATATTATATCCATCCATCCATCCATCCATTAGCTTGACAGCTTATCCTGCTCTCAGGGTCGCGGGGATGCTGGAGCCTATTCCAGCAGTCATTGGGCGGCAGGCGGAGAGATAATATAAATAAATATACAATGAATTATTACACTAAAAATTGATAGTATATAGTACGTACTACAGCCGTAGTATGGGTATTTAGACACAACCAGAGAGGGAAAGATACACTGATATACAGTTTGACATCAAACCATTCAGTTAAACAGCGGTATCAAGAAGAGATATGTCTATGCAAGTTTTCAGTACAACTACAGGTGTAACTTATGGGGGGGTCAGGGGGGACATGTCCCCCTCAATATTTAGAAGAGGTGAATTTGTCCCCCCCAAAAAATATATCATGAATAATAATGTTAACTCCCTCACCAAAAAAAGGTAAAATAACAACACAGACAGTCGAACTACTTAAAATGTCATTCATACTTGTTTTCACACCCCTATGCTTGGACCATACCATTTTAACCTTGCCACTGGGATTGCCGACCTCGTTGCTGTCTCGCAGTTGCTCCTGACAAACAGGAGACCGGAGCATGAATGATGGTGTAAGTAAGTGTAAGTAACGTAGCTAGCCAGCTTGCTTGTCTAGCCCAGTACACCACCCTCTCTTACCTTTGGGGTTTCTGAGTTAGATTTTCTTACGTATCTCCGGATGAATTATAGCCTTATCTAGTTTATAGCTTGTGTTTGGGGTTATCAGTTCAGACCCCTCACGAACTAGCTAGCTAGCTAGTGCTTGCTAACAGTAGCCCCTGGACGTTTATGTTAGCTTTAATGAACTTGAACTGATAATTTCGGGCACATGAGATAACATAGTAGGTACATCTACAAACCAATTTGTGCCAAGGGTATTGTATTAGTTCAAATGCATCTACTACTTTCATTCACAGAGTCAACATGAGCAAGAGGAAAGTAACAGAAGATATCCGATGACAGTTGTTTTTCTTTTACATAAATAAGACATTTCCACAATAAATTGATGTAGAAAAAGAGCAAATTGGTGCATAAAAATTCACCAGAATGCAGGAAATTAAATGTGTGATGCTCCAAATTTCCACCAAGAGAGACACAAACCTGAGTTTCTGGATGTTGGAAGAGATCCCAGAGAGTCTGTAGATGCCATCAACAACTCCATGTTTCTCTATGAACTCAGCACAGCTTCTGATAACCTGGGGAACTGAGACACAACAGACAGTCACAACAGGGCACCGCCGCACTAAAGGGTTCATTCATTTATTGTCTGTATCGGCTTAATCCATGTCAGGGGTCACGGGGGGCTGGACAGCATCCAAACAGCTTGGCAGAAGGCAGTGAAAACAGCCTAAAAATGACAAGGTCCACGCAGGCGCACACACCATTCATACCTGCGGGATGGTTACAGCCTCCATTTCAATTCATGTTCAACGTGTTTCCCATTTCCAAAAAAGGAGACGTGTCGTGGTTTTTGAAGGCTTAAATGAACGCACCTCTGGACTTTGTTGAAGTCCAGTAAGATGCAAAGTGGTAAGTGATCAGTGAAATGTCTGCCGGTATGTTTCTCAATGACACCCGACAGCATTTAAATGAGCTCTACGTTCAAAATATGAATATATCCTTTAGGACCATGAGAGGAAACCACACCACCCAGAGGAAGCCGAAAGGGAGAACATACAAACTCCACACAGATGTGCTGAAATTGAAGTAAGGACAAAGTACCAACCACTAAGCTATCGAGCAGTCTGAAAAAATAGGTTTTACAAATCATTTGCACAACTGTTTCAATCCATATGAAACATAGCAAAGATATTTCTCTTCACATATACACAATCATTTCATTTCCAACGTAAAACCACCAGCTCGAAAAGTTAAACTGTTCTTTTGGTATGGAAAGTATGAACTGCCACAGAATGAGATTTAAATGGTGATGGAAAACATGGAAAATGCTGTCATCATGTAAGATCTTGTAAGATTCCCTATGATCATCATGATGATATATATATATATATATATAATTGCAATATCCATGTACATATGCAAAAATACCATGTTTAAGAATCCAACTGAGGTTCATCACATCCAAGTGTTTTGTAATGTAAAGTATATCAAATCCAAACTAGTTTTCAAATAATACTCCCTCATATAATTCAGACATCAATCGTTTGTGAGAAAATTTGGGTTATAAATTCTCCTTATTGTTAGTTCAGATGACAAAACCGTGCCGTGATATGACAATATTCGAATTTCATCTCGACACGATAGCACTGATACCCCCCTGGTAAATACTAATACTTAAGTATTTAGAATTAAACTTTTATAAACTTCTGTGATGGGAGTGGCGGGGGCGGAGGCGAGGCGCAACAGTGAAACATCTACCTTCGTGTCCTGAGTTGTGTAGATGTTCTCCGAGATCACAGCCAAACACCCTCTCTTTCAGTATGCCGCGCTGCCGCAGCTTCTGCGGCGGAGGTCGTGACTTCATGAAGGACCGAAGGAACGTCACCAGCTTCCCATGCTTCTTACACACTGGTTGAGATGGTGGGGAAATACGCATCCGCACGCACATGCACGCACACACACACACAAAACAGAGACTTTTCAACCCTTCTCCCGTCACCGCGAGTCAATTCTGAATAAGTCATGAAGACAGAGGATGAACGGATTCGGCAGCGTTGCTTCTGAAACAAGTACCTGGCTTCGGCACTGAGCTCTGAACACTGGGGGGGATCTTGTCATTTATGAGCTCAACACAGTCGCAGGGGAAGAAACCAACCTGCGAAGCGAGCCAGGTGGGGGGAAACAGAGAGCAGGAAGGAGAGAGTCATTTAAAGAACAGCGGGCGCCACAGAGCAGTAGGACTCCGGGTAACACTTTAAATTACAGGTCATTCATGAAACGAGGCTCTTCTACATCTCCAGTATGCTTACTAGTCATTATAAAACCCCGTTAAATATACTCTACATCAAGCACTGTATGGGATGAATCAACAAATCACATTGTGACTAACACAATTATTCTGAATCATTTGTGTTGCGGGGATAAACGTAATGAGCTGTTAAATGTGAATATAAGGTGAATATTGAATGTCCTGCTATTCTTATTAAGCACTCAGCAGTTACGGTCATCATAGCGCCACTACGACTTTTTCGCTCAGACATTATTTTTTTATTTTTGAGTAATGGCTGGCTCGCAAATTAAAGGGTTATCGGCAGTTTCAGAGAAGAACGTGCACAATCTGGCAGTTATTACAACTACTACTAACGCCGCACAGATCTGCTGGAGCCCCAGTGCTATTATAGAATGGAAATTTAACCTGGAAGCCATGTTTCCCTCTCCACCAGCCTGTGTCCTCTTTGGGCGGCATGTCAATGACCGACACAATGTCTCCTACCTGGAAAACAAAAAGTGTAATACAGGGGAGACTGCTTATAGTGATCACATCCATTCACATGATCACTACGATACGTGGTCAGTCACTTAAAAATAAAGGTTTTGTTTGTTTTTTATCTGAAGATCATCCAATTGATACATGCACTATTACATAAATATAATATCACTAGGCGAGGTACCCGGCGTTGCCCGGGGAAAATGCTCTCACCAAAACAACCAACACGATCTGATCTTTACGATATAATCGATGATGAAATATAGGATAATTTATGATATGATACATGTGATAAACGAATGTCAAATAAACTATCCTTATTAACGAAAATTATTAAATGTCATCATTTTCAATCCATTTATCAAGCTTCTTTGCCAATGTGTGTATTAAACCCCGTCACCGGCGCTGCCGCAAATCGCCACAAAATAAACTCAATTTTGCAAATAAATCAAATTTTTTACCTAGTTTTTGAAATATTTTTGAATTGTGCAATCCATGGAAAGTGCTGATTCTAAAGATGCCTTTGTTTTTGTTCTACAATTAGTATTTCTGGAGTTTTAAGCAAACATACATACACTCTTGCTTTATATATATATAATGAAACAGATAACTTCCCTCTTTTACTGGATTTAATTGACTGAAACAGAAGCCTATTGTCAGCTATTGTACAGTAACAAAATATCAGCTGCTTCAAATGTTTGAGATAGGAATTTTAGAAATAAACCTTACATTGTAGTAACGTTGCTTAGGGTCCCCTAAAGTAAATTTCTAATAAAAGCAGGCTAAAGTATAAAAATAAAAGTAACGGGGTGGCGTCCAGGTAGCGTAGTGGTCTATTCTGTTGCCTATCAATCAAGTTGCATTTTTTATAGCGCTTTTCAAGCTGCAACAGCCACTCAAAGCACTTTACAATTAATTCACCCACCCACCCCCCCACCCCACACACACACATCATACACCGATGGCATGGATGTGTCGGAAATGCTGGTTCTCTGTGACTGCAAGAGGCGTGCTGCATCCTATCACCAAGTTCGTTAGAATGGCATCTGTTATCGCCTTCAGTTAAGACACTGCCTACCAACACGAGGATCGCCGGTTCGAATCCCCGTGTTACCTCCAGCTTTGTCAGGTGTCCCTACAGACACAATTGGCCGTGTCTGCGGGTTGGAAGCCGGATGTGGGTATGCATCTGGTCGCAGTACTAGCGCCTCCTCTGGTCGGTCGGGGCGCCTATTCAGTGGGGAGGGGACTGGGGGGGAATAGCGCGACCCTCCCACGCGCTACGTTCCCCTAGCGAACATCCTCATCGGCAGAGGAGGTGGAGCAGTGACCGGGATGGCTTGGAAGAGTGGGGTGATTGGCCGCACGCAATTGGGGAGAAAAAATAAAAGTAAGCCTACGCTACATCAGGCTACCTGGTGATTTTGGAGGCAGATTTTTGGGGTTCAGCTTCTCTCAGCCAACCTTTCTTTTTTTTTTCCTGATACAGATGATGTCATCAGACACTCATTTACACGCAGCCAATCAGATCAAGTCATCAAAACATGAAATCCTGCCCACCTTTACTGCCAAGCCTTGCTTGCACTCATCACTCAAAGGTAATTTCATGAATATTAATGAGGTCTAGACCACCCCCTCACAAATTTTTGACAACGGAGAACAGTTATGGATAAAGGTGAAAAATTAAACCAGTCACCAAAAAAAATGCTGCTGGATGTTTCATTATGCCATGTTCAAGGTTTTCAGACATAAATTAAATCCTATGACTGGTTTCAGTCCGACTTTAAACGTTTGCTTTAAAACATGAATATCAACTGGAACATATCTGCTGCAGTATTAGGGTGGTTATTCCCACAAGGAGAGTATCATCCCTAAATCAAGACTTAGTTTCGCTAATGTCGTAGAAGTTACCTCAAATGTCAACTCGTCTGTGGCCTGGGCAGTGTAGCGCTTGGTGACGTGGGCAGCAGCTATGGCAGGTACGTTAATGGAGGCCTCTTCGGATACCAGCAGATGGTTCCCCTTGTTGTCGATCTGGAAAAGAAGAAATATCGACTCCGCCGATGACTTAAATGCTGAAAAGTGAATGACACGTATCTCTACCCAACAGAATCTGAACCAGATAGTGAAAGTTGGAGCAAATACGTGATGAGCTACCTCCATCCATGTGAGAACCGGTCCGCAGTTGATCTTGTTGTCAGCGATGGCTGAGAGACGCAACAGGTAAGCTGCCAACATCTCGGTTGCAGACTGAAATGAGACGCGCTTTGTCAGGAGTCTGAAAATTTAAGCACTGGCCTTCATAGAGCACATTAGTTTGTGGACAAAATTCAAAACACCCTCACGGTTTAAAGGAATATTTTGGATTTTTTTTTAAGCCTATCCCTATTTTATACTCACTGCTCATGTAGTACATTTGTAGGTTTCATTTTCTCAGTCATCCATCCTTTTCTTCATACTAGACACAGCTCCAACTTGCCATCTACAGTTCAATACATTTAACAGAGGACAAATCTAGTCCCAGACTTTGGTTCTCTACAAGAAAATGGTGGATTGTTCCCTCCGAGTCGGGGATAAGTTGTTGCCTCAAGTGAAAGAGTTCAAGTGAGGGTAGGATGGAGTGGGAGATTGACAGGCAGATTGGTGCATCATCAGCAGTACTGCAGATGTTGTACCGGACCGTTGTGGTGAAGAGGGAGCTGAGCCGGAAGGCAAAGCTCTCAATTTACCAGTCAATCTTCGTTCCAACCCTCACCTATGGTCATGAGCTTTGGGTAGTGACCAAAAGGGTGAGATCGCGGATACAAGCGGCTGAAATGAGTTTCCTCCATGGGGTGTCTGGGCTCAGCCTTAAAAGATAGGGTGAGGAGCTCGGACATCCGGAGGGAGCTCGGAGTAGAGCCGCTGCTCCTTCACGTCAAAAGGAGCCCGTTGAGATGGTTCGGGCATCTGATTAGGATGCCTCTTGAGTGCCTTCCTTTGGAGGTTTACCGGGCATGGCCAACTGGGAAGAGATCCCTGGGTAGACCCCAGAACTCACTGAAGGGACTACATGTCCAATCTGGCCTGGGAACGTCTTAGGATCCCCCAGGAGGAGCTGGAGGGCGTTGCTGGGGAGAGGGACATCTGGAGTGCCCTACTTAGCTTGCTGCCACCGCGACCCGACCCCGGAGAAGCGGCTGATGATGAATGAACGAATGAAATCTACAGTCCTCAATTCATGAAAAACAGCAATCCGCAGTTCAAAGCTAACATGATGCTACAGCAGTCTATCTTAGCAAATACAAGTGGTCATTTTAAAACATTAAAAGTTTTTTTTTGTTTTTTGTGGTCAGTTATATTCATTTCCAACCACGCTATTTCCTGCAACACAGCCTAAAAGCGAACACTGGCAGGAGACACTCCGCTGCGGGAATTTAGCAATAAAAATGACTGTCAATTTCTAAAATGAAAAAGCAGATTCAGGATGGTAGACTGCTGTAGCATCATGTACTCCTTGGCTGAACTGTGGACTGTTTGTTTTCACACTGAACGAGGATTGTAGATTTGTCCCCTATTAACTGCATTGAACTCTAGCAGCTCTATTTTAATGATCTAAGCGCACGGTCTAAAGTGCATGGTGCAAGTGCATTTAGGGCATGTCCAAATCCTCTTTTGCTAGTTTAATGGCAGACAGTCAGAGCACAAAATAAGGTGCATGGTTCAAAGGGGTTGTACATAGTCTCTTAATTAATCATAGGTGTGTTTTGGGTGTAACGTGAAATAAACCGATCAGTGTGTCATCTCCCATTCCCTTTAAAAGCCAGGTGTGCTGGTACCTTGGCAGATTGCTATTATAAAGGCGGATTTGCCAAGTAGTAGGAAAGTTGTGCTCCCACCCATGTAGGGGCATATTACTATCTTAATAATGTTCCCTTAAAATACTGTGCCACTGAATTAAGACCAGGTTTTTGCTGGTCAATCGCAACATTGCTTTCCACTGCCTCAAGTTAGCAATGCGCTAGGGCGTCCGGGTAGCGTGACGGTCTCTTCTGTTGCCTACCAACACAGGGATTGCAAGTGCGAGTCCTCGTGTTACCTCCGGCTTGGTCAGGGCGCCCCTACAGACACAATTGGCTGTGTCTGCGGGTGCTAAGCTGGATGTGGGTATGTGTCCCGGTCGCCACACTAGCGCCTCCTCTGGTTCAGTTGGGGCGCGCGTTCGGGGGAGAGGGGGAACTGGGGGGGACGGCGTGATCCTCCCATGTGCTACGTCCCCCTGGCGAAACTCCTCGCTGTCAGGTGAAAAGAAGCGGCTGGCGACTCCACATGTATGGGAGGAGGCATGTGGTAGTCTGCAGCCCTCCCCGGATCGGCAGAGGGGGTGGAGCAGCAACCGGGACGGCTCTGAAGAGTGGGGTAATTGGCCGGATATAATTGGGGAGAAAAAGGGGGGGGGGTTGCAATGCGCCAACGATGTGCCTGACCAAACCTCATTTTACGACCATCCCGCCCATGGGTGCCCAGACGGGTCAAGTACATTTACTACTTAAACAACGTGAGCGCTGGAAAGGAAAATTACAACTGAGTCGGTCTGAAACTAGCAAAGACGCTTGCGTTGCGCCGGGTGCAAGATAGAGTCCTAGATGGCAAAAATGGAGCATCATGTCCAGTATGAATTAAAGGAAGGACGACCATGAAAATGAAACCTACCAATGTACTACACAAGCGGTGATTACAAAATAGACATATACTTGAAAAATTGTGAGCTGCTACTTTAAGATGGTGTACTGTAGTGGATAGGTATACAGTTTAACTATTACTCCTACGGTACCTCCACTGTGTCCTTTAACACGTCATATCGTGGAATCTCGGTGAGCCGGGAGAAGCGTCGGTCATAGATGCACAGGTGCAGGTGTTTGTCCAGCACCCGGAAATCCTCGTATGACCTCTTCACCAGCCAACTCCGGCTCTAACAGGGAGCAAAACAGGAAGAAGCGGGGTTAAGCAGAGACAAGACGCTGCATGCTCATTTCGATTAATAACTCTCATAAAGAAGTCGCGGGAGAAAAAAAAAACCGGACAAGTCAATAAGAATTTACAATCATTCCACAAATATCTTCCAGCACACCCTAAGTCTTAAATAATGGTACCTGGCAGCAGATCTGGACCAGAAAGACCGGCTCTTTGGTGTCCAGAGCAGCCTTCAATCTCTCACCTTGCTCCTCTGCAAAAGCCAGCTTGAGGGAGGGGGGGGGGGAAGGGAGAAAAGCGAGAGCGAGAGCAAGAGCGAGAGAACTTCAAGTACTGAAAGGAATGGACCATATGCTAAATAATAGATGAATTCAACACAGCATCCTCTCCATATGTGTCCTAGCAGACAAGGAGAACAAGGTGTAAAACGCAAGCGGTCCACAAAAATGTGAGACCAATTTCGTGTTTGGCGGCGTTGGGGCTAACCCACCTCTCGCACTCGAGCCACCGTAAACCGCAAACCCGAGAGGAAGGTGTTTATAAAAACGGCATCAGAGTACATTGATTCAAAAATAATCAAACGTTCTTCCAAGGGGGGGGGGGGGGGGAAGTCTACCAAATCCCGCCAATCACACGTCCCACTTTGAGAGACAGACATACCCCCCCCCTCCTCTGCTGCAACCACCAATACTGAGCTCTGAATCCTCTCACCATAAATTCTGCAGTATGGGATGTATAATACATAAGCCGCCATGATGACAGACCCCCCTGAAGCAGTGTTGATTTAGCAGAAATGTCTTGTTTTCACTTCTCATCCTCCTTCTCAAATTTCTACTGCAGACCGGGGGGCTCGGTTCCAGTTTGGGACTACTTGATAGGCAGCGAAGAGGCTTCAAGAGGAGTTTTTTTGGTTATTTTAAACTATTAACAGCTAATCTGGATACACGGTTACACAACAAGAGACGACCTAGTTAACCATCGCCGCTCAACAATAACTGTACACCGCCGCTCCAGCGTGGCAAAGATATTGCATTGTGACGTACAATAAGAAATGCTTTCAAGTAACAATACTCAAGATCCAGAACTTGCTCTGATTTGATAAAGTAGACACCATACTGACATTAATCTGGATCATGCAACAATGATAACCAATTATAACTACACAACGAGTTTCTCTGGACTGGACAAAGCACACAACTCTCAAAGTTAAACATGTTAGAAATATATTATACATAAATAGAAACATGTTAGAGATATATTATACATAAATATAAACACGTTAGAGATATATTATACATAAATATAAACACGTTAGAGAGATATTATACATAAATATAAACATGTTAGAGATATATTATACATAAATATAAACACGTTAGAGATATATTATACATAAATATAAACACGTTAGAGAGATATTATACATAAATATAAACATGTTAGAGATAAATTATATATAAATATAAACATGTTAGAGATGGGCAATATTAAGAGATGCACCAATAGCAATTTTCTTGGCCGATTATTATTTCTTTTAAAGTGCCGACCTGCTGATTTCGATTTTTTTTTCTTCCAAGAACTATGACTGACACCATAGGCAAACATTTTTGAAACTTTTCCTTAATGGAAATTTCAATTGCATATACATAGTAAAACACGTGACTATTGAATAACTTCTACATTTTCTCCAAAACCGTGTCAGGTTCCAGGACCTTCTCTCCTGTCACTCAAACAAATGTCAAAATAAAAAAGTGCTCCAGGTTACCGGACGCAGCTTTTCTTGTACAAATAAAATCCAACTGAAAATCAGTAACGGTATATCTCACTTTATCTAACGTGTTTTACTTCCCCGAAGTCAACTGTGGCTTTCGATGACATGTTTGTGTGTGTGTGTGTGTGTGTGTGTGTGTGTGTGTGTGTGTGTGTGTGTGTGTGTGTGTGGCTGTGAAGTTGCCGTCTGTGCTGCTGTGTGTATGATGTGAACCATCTGAATCAGATATACCCGAGACTGACCGGCCGGTCACCGCTCGTGGCTGCACGAGCTGAAAATCATCCGATTCCGGTCACCGGCTGGTTGATCGGTGTACCTCTAGTCAATATATTGACATCACAATATGAAACCAGATACTGGTAGTCTGGGATTTCTGTTCTGCTAACACGGTGATATAACTTAAACGCCGTTGCTGAGGCTTCAGGCTGGATTAGAGTAAAGCGAGACACTTTTCTGAACTTATTCGACCGTTTTAGCGGCGGGGAATGAACAACGACTGTCTCCACCTGCCCGGCCATCGTATCCACATTGGTAATGATCACCCACCAAAAATTCCCTGGCGTGTAAATATCTTGCGAAAGCACTGACAGCCAGCTCAAAAATATAATCACATGATTGACAGCAAAGGTATCGAGTCATAAATATGGTGACGTTTGATTGTGCCAGTATTGCCGAGCCCCGAAACTCAATCTCAGTACGACAAAACATTGTAGGCACGGCCAGGCATCCTCGATACTTGTCAAAATTTAGGACAGGCCATCCGAAATCGATGCAGCCTCACACGGGTCGGTCTCAATACACAAACTGAAACGCACATCATTTATTCAGACACATCTAGCACCAAAACCCCCCCCCCCCCTCACAATCGAATACACAATCAGCCACACGTTCTCGTTACCTGCCGCCAAAGCATCCAGGATATCCAACCCAAAGTAGGGCAGCTGGAGGAAGTGGTGGCTCTCTCATGGTGTGCAACTGCGGTCCCAGATCTCAATAAGCCGATCCCTTCCCTTGGCAGGCAGCTAGAGTTAGGACCAAGGGGAGCGCCAGACTTGGCTGCTGGATTCAGCGAAGCGAGAGGGGATGCCGCTCGCTTTTCCCCTCGCTATAGCCGTGGCCCACTTAAGATAAACACTCCATTCACAGAGGATCGGCTCGCCGTGCAACCGCTGCTCACGTCAGAGCAGGGAATATGAAACGAGGAATGATCCCCGCCGGTTTTTTTTTTTTTTACACCCCTCGCTTCCTCCCTCTCCTGTGTTTCAACCCCCACCCCACCACCACCACACACACACACACACGCACACACATTCTCTCTGCCATCCATCTCTCTGTCTACCCCTCCCTCCTATACGGTTTTCCCCCATTCACTGGTGACAAAGCAGCTTGGCGGTGAACGGGTTCAGCCAGCACACACACCGGTATTATGCATGGTTATCAGACAAGGCTGCAGGAGAGAGACGACCCGTCTTCAGTTCAAAATAAATCTTCTCTGGAGATTGGATGGAGCTAATCTGGAGTCGAATCTGCAGTGTGTTTGTGTGTGTGTGTGTGTGTGTGTGTGTGTGTGTGTGTAGGGCAGAGAGGCATACCGGGACCTAATCTGCAGTGTCTCCCTCCCTTGCCGAGCCGCATTGTTCGGCGAGATATACAGTCAGATATACAGTCTGGGAGTCATCTTAGAAATAAAGACAAGGCTGTCATCTGTCAGTCTACTGAAGTCACCTCAGGGGGACGCCGACAACCGACAACAACGTCAAACACACGGGGCACGTCCATGTAACATGACCCACGATAATGCAGCATCCTGTGGTAACAGAATACGCCCGCTGCGCTGTATTTACTGTGTACGTATATTTGTGTGCAGAGCGCTAAGCGTCAGGGCGAAGCATTATGTGGAGATATTTCTTCCCCGGCTCGTTTTGGCTCTTCCTCTTGCAGGGAAGCTTTTCAAGGTCCTCCCGGCCGCTGTACTGCCGCAGCCATCACAGCCCCGGCAGCCATCGCGGCACAGATATCTAACGAGGGAAGTGCATCACACTGGAATTAAAAAAAAAAAAAAAGTCCTACTCCGCCTGCCTCACCGCGCTACACCAGCGCTGCACCCTCCAGGATGTTTATACAGAAAACACACTCCTTCATGTCAGGCCCCGGCTACAGCGCTTGCTCGGGGAGGAACGGACGTCTGCTGCATTCTGCTGGCAGGCAAAGGGAACTGCAGAGGTTAAGTGGGAGGCGAACAGGCGCCTACACAGACGACTGATTAACCGCTTCGGCTTCCCTGCTCCTCATCATCACTTCGGCTAACAAAGCCGTCATTAGAGTCAAACCTCCAAAGCTTATGTGGGCCAGGAAAGAGCACTGCAACCTTGTGACTAGCCTCATATTATGACCCCCCCCCCCATGTCTTTGTAAGTTTCTGTCATTCTGAGATGGGGGGGGGGGGGGTCACATAAGGCAACTATTTTTTACCTGTTTTCAATTAGCTATTGCATTTTCGCAGGTATACTCATGACCCCTAAAGGTCTCTGTAGTCCTGTCGGTGCAAGTAAACGGTTTAACCACAAATGTTTAAATCCAATATTTTAGGGGCATCCGGGTGGCGTGCTGGTCTACTCTGTTGCCTACCAACACGGGAATCCCTGGTTCTAATCCCTGTGTTACCTCCTGCTTGGTCAAGTGTCCCTACAGACACAATTGGCCGTGTCGCTGCACTAGCGCCTCCTCTGGTCAGTCAGGGTGGCTGTTAGGGGGGACTGGGGGGAATAGCGTGATCCTCCCACGCGCTACGTACCCCTGGTGAAACTCCTCACTGTCAGGTGAAAAGAAGCGGCTGGCAACTCCACATGTATGGGAGGAGGCACGTGGTAGTCTGCAGCCCTCCCCAGATCGGGAGAGGGGGTGGAGCAGTGACCGGGATGAGTGGGGTAATTGATCAGGTACAATTGGGGAGAAAAAGGGGGAAACCTTTTTTTTTTTAGATCCAACATTTCGACGGCCTGTGCTGTTCTCTGCGAGCTCAAAAATGGCCCCGTCTGCTGCGCTTCTTCACTGGAAGTTACGGTAATGTCAGTTGAGCACATTACCGTAACATACAACGAAGAAGTGGAGCAGATGGAGCTTTCTTCCGCGAAAACTGCAAAGACCGTCGAAATATTGGCTTTAAACATTTGCCTCGCCCCCGCTAACCAGGTTACCTCACCGACGGGACTGCAGAGACCTTCGGGGTCATGAGTACACCTACAAAGATACGCGCCTATGGTCAGCTTATGTGACCCCCATTTCAACAGTAGCAGGATTTAACGAAGAGATGGGGTCACAAGCGGGGCTACGTTGTGACCAAGACTGTGGTTAGCATGAAGAGAGGAGGCTAATGCAGAAATGACCTCTGAAGCTAATGAGGGGCCAAGTAAAATACAGCCCTCTTCTATGCCAATTATAAACGATGATTTTTCATTGAAGAATGCAACAAGTCAATCTTGCAAGATGAAACTTTAACGATCTCTGAAAGCGTGCAACAGACAAGTTCACCGTGAGCTAATTTCCCAATATATCAAAATTCTAGTAAATCATCTCTAAAAAAAATTTTGGTAACACTTTAGTATGGGGAACATAAAAAAACTTAATTACTAGTGAATTAGTAATGATCGAGATGTCACTTTAGTATGGGGAACATATTCTAAGTAACAAAAACTTAATTTACAGTAATTTAACACTATGAACACTTGTAGTTTTGTGTGTTGTTATGTAAGAACAGACCATATTCTTTAAGTGTTAGTAAGGGAGAATAACTCTTCTTGTGGTCCTACCACCTTATAAAGTCCACACTAAGCAAAGCATATTGAGATGGTACTACTAATGAGCAATACTTCTGAGGTTATAGAGGGAAAACTCATAGTTAATGGCTTACTGGTTGTATAATAAGGCCATGCAGAAGAAGGCATTAATGAGTACGTAATAATGACCAATTAAGAGCCAATATGTTGCTAATTTGCATGCTAATAAGCACCTAATTAATGGTGACTACGTTCCCGATACTAAAGTGTTACCACATTTTTTTATAAGAGCAAGCCACAACTAAACCCCTTTATGAGAAAACGCTTTTTTCCCCTCGTGAAACTAATAATTTTTATTTCTTTTTATCACTTAACAATGAAATGCAGTTGTCTGTCCTCCGCCCGGGAACTTCGCCGATTCGCAGCTGCTACAGGAGCGAAAGGCTGGACAGAGCAAATGGTTAAATCATAGTTTACCAATGAAGCCAGAGAACTTTCCTCCCAGCACACACTGCTGTTCTGTTCCCCTACGGGTTGATATCATCTGCCTTAATCCAACTTATAGAGCCGATCACCGGTTTATGCTGAGCGGATCAGTGTGGCGTTCATATGAATCACCGGATTAGCACAATGACACGATGACAACTTCACAATGAACGACGGGAAACGAAATTCACCGCGGCTCCCGAGCGTGCGGACGTAGCGTTTATACGCACGAGTTGTTGTAACGTTGTCAAATCAGACGGCCCCGTAAACCCAACTACAAGTTCACAGCACTGACCAGAATCTGACTTTTTACTTAAACTAGACAGGAGGGTGGTGTGGTTCCAGGATGAAGGTGGTGGTTAGGACATGGCTCAGGCCATAACACAGTATCTTAAAATTAAAAAGGTAAATAAACCATAAAGGTCGCCGGTGGCTTGGCTGAACCTCTACAACAATGCCCTTGTGGTGCACTTCACCAAAATGGCCCCCTTGAGGCAAAGAAACATTTATGAAAGTTTGCTAACGGGACCGTCCAAGCGCAGGGGTTACTGTCAGCTAATTCTACCTCCCGGAGAGACGGCGAGGTCGGCACATCTGCTTCCTGCATCACACTGCCCCAGTTTATTTCATATGGTTGACCTTTATCCCTTTCGGACGACATCGATGGATTTAATCTTACCCTAGTGAATAATTAATGCAGAGTTATGCATTTGCTGACCCATTAATTACTGACACGTCATGTGACTGGTATGCCAGTCATGTCGGTCACCGACAAGATCCGTAACCGAGTACGCATGAACCGTACTAGAGGCCGCCTCGAGACACGCTACACAGTGTTGACGCTAATCAAACAAACTTGACGTTGGGGTCAAGTGTACTTGGATCCGGGCCCGGGCCTTCTTTTTACCAACTCCCCGAGTGCAACAACTAATTGTGCATCTATGTAATAGGTCTAACACGCAATTTTGAATCTGGGCGATATTATTTATTGTTTACTGCCGTTTCCTGTCTTGTCCACATCTACTGTTAATGTTGAATTAATGTTCGCCCTAAAGTGCTCTTCTACATCCGCTAGTGCAATGTCTCACCTTCACTTTGAATACTGCTCATACTTGGACTGGCATGCTGCCGTTATTTATTCTATCATTATCTTTTAATACATTTTTTTTTATTATAAATTTATTTCTAGTTTTTCCCCTTATCCCAATGGCATATGGCCGGAACTCTTGTCGAATAGCCCCCCTGGCTCACGTTTCCACAGGAAGGAGATAGTCGTAACACCGGCTTCCTTCAAACTCGTGTCGGCTGCTCTCGCTGAAGCCTGGCATGGATTGCATAACCTTCAGGCCGCGAAGGAGACATAGGGAGAATGCTTTTGGTTGCTTGGCTACAGGAGCCCGGATGGGCCAGAGGGCTCGCTGGAGAACGACGAGTCCCCGAACACTACACCGATCTACACCCACTATCCCTCGGGTAAGGGTGGCCTAATGAATGCCTTACCCCGGGGACGCTCTGGCCGTGACCGGTTACGGCGAGTCTGGGATACGAACCTTCCAGCCACATGATGGGCGGGTTGCAAGAATGGCGGTTTATTCCGCTCGGCCACCAGAGCGGCTCTATGTAATAGGTCTAACACACAATTTTGAATCGGAGCGATATTATTTATTACTTATTGTTTACTACCATTTCCTGTCTTGTCCACATCTACTGTTAAAGTTGAATTCACTTTCGCCCTAAGTGCTCTTCTACATCCGCTCGTGCAATATCTCACTTTCACTTTGAATACTGCTCATACTTGGACTGGCATGATGCCATTATTTATTGTATCATTATCTTTTAATAATCGTTATCATTTATTGTTTCCTTGTTTATATAGATGTGTAACTGAGAGCAATATATTAAATCAAATTCTTCATATGCAAACACACTTGGCCAAAAACACTGATAAACCCCCCCCCCTTTTCTTCTCAGTTGCACCCGGCCAATTACCCCACTCTTCCGAACCATCCCGGTCGCTGATCCACCTCCTCTGCCGATCCAGGGAGGGCTGCAGACTACCACATGCCTCCTCCCATACACGTGGAGTCACCAGCCGCTTCTTCTTTTCAGTGAGGAGTTTCGCCAGGGGGACGTAGCACATGGGAGAATCACGCTATTCCCCCCAGTTCCCCCTCCCCCCCCCTAAACAGATGCCCCAACCAACCAGAGGAGGCGCTAGCGCAGCGACCAGGACACATACCCCTATCCGGCTTCCCACCCGCAGAGACAGCCGACTGTGTCTGTAGGGACTCCTGACCAAGCCGGAGGTAACTTTGGGATTCGAACCGGCGATCCTCGTGTTGGTAGACAACGGAATAGACCGTCACACCACCCGGACGCCACTCTGACACACCCTTAATATAAAGTGTTACAGTTAAAAATATATATTCCAGATATAATAAGGTCAGCCTCAATGACATGGTGGTAAACCATCACTGGGAACAGTTTAGCCTGATTTGAAAGAAAAAAGTGTATTTGGAGCACATGACAAATCACATCGGTACCAGCACTCTGTCCCTACACCTTGTGGTGTTTCGCACCAACTTTTACTAAACACAGCCCAACAACATGACGAAATACATTTCATTCTGTGTTAAGTGGCGTAGGGCTCACCTGTACGGAGCCAAAGTCAACCGTCTCATAGTGGAAATGGGCACACTCCGCCAACCTGGGAAAGTGACCTCTGGGAAATGTCAGCCTGGAAATACAGTAGGACAGCACCTCATCAGTATTCCACCGGCTGACAGACTGACAGAGAGGATAGCAGCAAACTGAGTGAAAATGAAGAGGAAGAGCGAGAGATGTTGAGACAAAGAGAAGGACAGAAAGATATAAGGTGACATGTAAATGAGTACAGGGAGGAAAGGAAAGCAAAATGGAGAGACAGAGAGACAGAGAGAGAGAGAGATACAACAGGCTGGCTGATCAGTTTTTCTTAGTCAAGCCCATTCGTTTCAGTTTCCTTATTTTACTGCCCTGGATAAGAGCCCTGGTTTACAGCCCGTAATAGCAGCGAGGCTGCACCGGCGAGCACCTACGTCTTCATGTTCTTGACCTTCATGCTGGCCGTGCTGACGCAGGAACGCAGAAGGGGCTCGGCTAGCTGCTCGATGACCTCATCACCCCACATCTGCCGGACAAAGTCAGGGGTCAGTCGCTTAACCGATAACACATGCGTCGGTCTGCATCAGTCTGCAGTTGTATGTTTTATATTCACCATAAAACAGCAATGGCCTCTCAACGCCTACAGTATGTCACTAACTTTACTGTCTGGTATGTGAACAAAACGCTGAGTCAATAACTGTGTGTGTGTGTGTGTGTGTGTGTGTGTGTGTGTGTGTGTGTGTGTGTGTGTGTGTGTGTGTGCGCACGTGCATTCACCGTGGCAGTGCATGTCTCCTGTGGCTGTTTCTGTGCCGGGGGATTATGGTCAATAGCTTCAGGCGAGGCATTGTCTTTGCCCGGGTCATTATGTGGCAACACAGCAGCACTAGGAGGAAGAGAGGAAAAATAACAGGTTACCTTCTGTTGTTGTGCAGTGGCTGTCTGTGTGTACTCTGCATCCCCCCCCCCCCCGCCCGTGCTCAGGTGGGTTATCTCTTGACCAGGAGCCCTTTCCGTGTGGATGTTCTCCCCCGTGCTCACATGGGGTTTCCTCCAACATCAAAACGAGCCCCAGTAAAAACATGCAGAACGCTCTCCTTCCCGGTCCCTGACCACGACACGGATGTCCATCTGGAATTAGACCCGGGGCAACGAAGGAGAGGGCTGCCTGCTGCTCCTAGCTGCCCCTGGAGGAAGGAGAGCAGGATGGGAAAAATGCAGAAGGAATCTTCTCTCTTGGAGTTAACAGCCATGTTGGCACAGCTTTTTCAAACGAGGCTGTTATTCTCTTAAGGGACACCAGGGGGAGCAGGTGAGAGAAAGATAAATTTACATTATGTTCCTGAGGCTCAAATCACCAGTATGGCCTAGAAAACGTATTGTACTGAGTCTGGGGGGATTGCAGTCTTGATTCGAAAAAGGTGATAACGCAAAAGTTCAGACAAACTCTACCTGACAATCACTGCATCCTCTTCCTACGAAAGCTCATCCTTGGCCTGACGGGGCAGCGTCTCACCCTCGGTGGGGTCAAAGCAGTGCCGTGGTGGCTTTTGTGTATGCTCCGGTAAGCAAAGCTTTTCTATTCACGAGAGCCATGAAGGCAATCAACCCCACAAGGGAGCGATTCACAAAACCTTCAGTCGAAATCTGAGTCGAATGTTGCAGAGAGGAGGGAGGGGGGGAAATAAAAAGCCCATTTAGCTCAACTTTTCATCAGCCACAAAGGGAAGAGGGAAACAGCCCGAGACCGTTCACTCCCCATAGTGATGTGGCGATTCAGTCCCGGTCAAGATTGAGACGAGATAAGGGAAGGGATGCTGACACACAACATATGTGATCCACATTTCTCAGATTTCATTACTGAGCCACGAGGGTTACCTGTAAGGGATACGCGACGCCTTGTATAATTGTGCTCTTTAAAATGACGATCCCTTATTTTTCTTACAACCACCCTCACAGCCTTAAACCCGAGTCATATTCTCTCTCTCGACTCTCTCTCTCATACTCATACATACACACAGGCCATGCTTCAGCCTGACCCGTGGCAGAGTACCTTCTTTCATGCATATTCTCCTTCGCATACAGTGCACACATGTTCAAGCACACGTGTGAAAATACACATGTCCCTGTGCGCATGTACACACACTCTAATCCACACACACACACACACACACACACACACATGCACGTGCATGCAGAAACACACTTGTTCGGTACATATCTGTATAATATGTGCAGAATCCCGAGCAGACGACGTGACGTGAGAGAGCAACTCACCCGTCAAGGACGTCACCGCTTCCTGGTTCTCCCTGGGGTCCTGAGGCGGCATTCTCAATCTCCGCGGCAACCACACATCCAGCCTCCATGATATTGCCTTACCGCAACAGCTCGCTGTTGAGAAAGAGTGTGGGTGGGAGGGAGGAGAGGGAGGGAGGAGGGGAGGGGAGGGCAGGGGAGGAGTGGAGTGGAGAAAAGAGGAGAAAGATGGGAGTCCAATGCAATGAAGCCGCCAGACATTAACCCACGTGAGGCTGCAGCAAAGCCATCTCCTGAGGCTCGAATCCGGCGAGCCCCGGCGACTGTAGCCCCCCTGATGACATCATGCATCACGCAATCCTGGCAGCCGCTTCGGCAACAAGGCAGCAGGAGGCTGATTTTGTACTGCAATGTTTAAACCGTTTGAGCCAAATCAGCTTCATTTCAGCATAGTGCTGACAATTTCGAAATCACCAAATGTAGCCATACCCCCACCCCCTGCTAAAGAAGGAGAAAAAGGGGTCGTCAGAACATACAGTCTGATTTAGGGTGACTGTTTGTTTGACTCGTGGATCAATTGGCGAACAGGGCTTGCAGAAATGCACTTGTGTGATAGACCCGTGTGACAGACGTGGCCTGTACCCTCCATGAGGACGTTGGTGTTGTGAAAGCCCCTATTGAGGGTACTCTAGGCATGGGTCCAGCATCTCTCCAGCTCTCTATATGTACCGTCAACAAACAGGAGGAATGTCCTGATAAAGCAAATCCAGACTTCTACAAATGCGCCCCTGCAATCTTCCCATAACCAGGCTCAAAAACGTATTGGATAACAGTACATTTGGGGCATGCGGGAGGGGAGAAAACAAAACAATAATCTGCTCAGCATTCCCAGTAGTGCTGACTGATATGGGAAATACAATCATGACAATTGTGGGAATTTTTCCCACAAAATGTATATTCTATATTATATGGAATACCGTTCCATGGTGCATTTCTAGTCCGGGGGCACGAAGTTCTTCACATGAAACGACTGCGTCGCATCACAGTATGGATGGTTCATACGTTTCACAATATCTGCTTATCCGCAACATGTCTGTGAATGTTCTCATTCATCCAGGTCATGGTTCTCCAAAGGAACTGAATCAAGTGCAACTGGACTTGGTTATATATCCGTGAAGACGTTTCGCCTCTCATCCAAGAGGCTTCCTCAGTTCGTGCCTTTCTGACCAGACCAAGCTAGTCTGGACTAGCTTTCCTTTGGATAATATCTGCTTATGCATGCAAAACTACCTTTAACAATACAACCGAGGTTCATCACATTGAACTGCGTGGGTGGTAACGTAAAGTATAACATCAAACCGAGACTAGTTTTCAAATAACATTCCTTCAAATATTTCAGACCTCATCTTATGAGATATTTTAGGCCATGATTCTCATTATCATTCATTTGGACAACAAAAGCGTGCGTCACCATATGACAATATCCAAATTTTATCCAGAAAATATACCACTAAAAAGGCCGTCTACATTTATATTGCTTCTTTTTGTCTAATGTGTACACTTCAGATTGGTAAACAGGTATATGTATGTGAAGGTACTGTTTGGAAGTATACCCTGAAATGAGTGAAATAAACATGGATGAGTGAATGAACAAACGAAGACTGTGCAATAATTCAATATTACCCTTTACTGTTTTTCCAACAGTATTGTATCAGGGAGAAATTCTGATATTTTCGTATCCTGATACACAATTTTGTTGCCCAAATTAATGACAATAAGAATCTATTTCCAAATAATTCTCCCGAAATGAGGTCTGCAATATTTGCGTATTATCTTAAAAACATGTTTATTTTAAAATAGTGCTTTACATCACTAAAGAGTTCATGTGAGGAAACTCAAGATTCTTAAAGGATGATTCAATTTTTTACAACCTGGATCTTATTCTTGTAGTTTTTGCCATTGTGTATATCAGTTATGATGTCATTTAATTCACTTTAATGTGTAGGGTTTGGACACGGGTCCACCGCTGGACTCAGCATCAGACTTTTTTCAACAAGCCCAATTAAACCCAATTATCTAAACCACTATTATCTATATTTAGAAGTGAACAATACTGAAAGTTATGAGTTAGTGCTTTGAATGAACAAATATTATTAACAATGGTCGACAGCATTGCTGAGCTACTTCCTGGTTCAACTTGCAGGAATGACCAACCTGTATTTACTGTAGGTGGTGGTAACCATGGATAAACTACCCAGCCAGTGCAATGGAAAAGTCATAGATAATGGGAATTCATGTACATTACCTAACTCAGCCACTAGCTTTTTTTGTTGAAAGGACAGATCCTGTTTTACAGCCGTGTGAGATGCTGTTGTAAAGCTGTGTCCTGTGGTGGTCCTGTGTCTGAGATCCTCTACAACGAAACAAAAACAACATAACCAATACGCACGACGGCAAAAGCATTGAAAATAAGACCCAGGTTGTAAAAATACGGAATGATCCTTTAAACATTGTATTTTCACACTATGTAAGTGGATATCGTGATATATACACATGGTCTATATCAATACTGTGTAAAATTCCCTGTGATTATCATAATAATAATATTTTTCATTATCGCCTGGCCCTGCTTCCAAGTGTCAAACTCAGCACTAAACATCCCTGAAGTGAACAACAAGGCAGTTTTACCCCTTACTTTTAATCAGGTCTCCTAATCACCACAGAAATGTTTAGAGGAAGCAGTTGATTCATCAGCTCCACCAACAACATAGTGGCGTTTTTTTTCTTCCTGCAGCGGCGTTGGCCCGTCGCCACAGTGAATGCTGCTGCCCGACTTCCCCCGAGCCCACTGACTCAGCAGAATGTGAGCAGACAGACAAACAGGCCTGATCGGACTCCCCTCCATCCACATCCACATCGCATCACGCCTTTTACAACCATCACCTTTTGACTATAACCTTTTCAGAGGATTACTCTGTAGGAACAACGTTGGATGAACGACAAGTTTAGCAGCGTTGACGAGCGTTTGGGCCAAACATGATTTTTCAGGGTGTCACCTACAAAAGGCACAAATTCTGAATGGGCACGGGCATGTCGGTAAATATTGTACTTATGGTCATACTGAAACAATTACTTTATTAAGCTATTAGTCGATCAACAGAGAATTAATTGATTACAATTTTGGCAGTCGATTAATCATTTGAGTCATTCATCGAGTAAAAACACCAAACATTTGTCGGTTGCAGATTCATAAACATTGAGATTTACCTTCCTCTGATTTAGGTCATTATGAAATGAATACTTAAGGGGTTTATTTGGCTGATGGTCAGACCAAGTTAACAGTTTTAAGATGTCACTTTGGACTCTGGACACTTAAGATGGGCTTTCGTTGGTATTTTTGACTTTTAACAGACTAAATGATTACTTCTGGGGGACTTCAACGCTCACATGTGCAATGATGGAGAAACATGGAGGGGTGTGATTTGGAGGAACGGCCTCCCTGATCTGAACCTGAACGGTGCCTTGTTATTGGACTTCTGTGCGAGTCATGGATTGGCCATAACAAACACCATGTTCGAACATAAGGTAGTTCATAAGTGTACTTGGTACCAGAACCCCTTAGGCTGAAGATTGATGATAGACTTTGTGGTCGTATCATCAGATCTGCCGCCGTATGTTTTGGACACTCGGGTGAAGAGAGCAGCAGAGCTGTCAACTGATCACCACCTGGTGGTGAGTTGGCTGAGATGGTGGTGAAGGCTGCCGGACAGACCTGGCAAACCCAAACGTGTAGTGAGGGTGAACTGGGAACGTCTGGCGGAGGCCCCTGTTAGTGAGGTCTTCAACTCCCACCTCCGGAAGAAGTTCTCGTGTATCCTGAGGGAGGCTGGGGACATGCAGTCTGAGTGGGCCATGTTTAAAGCCTCTATTGCAGATGTGGCAGGCAGCAGCTGTGGTCATAAGGTCATCGGTGCCTGTCGAGCTGGCAACCTAAGAACCCGCTGGTGGTCACCGGCAGTGAGGGAAGCCGTCAGGCTGAAGGAGGAGGCTTTTCAGGCTTGGTTGGCTCAGAGGTCTCCTGAAGCAGAAGACAGGTACCGGGAGGCCAAAAGGGCTGCGGCTTCAGCAGTCGCGGAAGCAAAAACTCGGGTGTGGGAGGATTTCGGCGAGGCTATGGCGGAGGACTTTCAGTTGGCCTCAAGGAAGTTCTGGCAAACCATCCGGCGACTCAGGAAAGGGAAGCAGGGCTTGACTCAGGCTGTGTTCAGCTGGGGAGGGGAACTGTTGACCCGGACTGGGGATGTTATCAAGCGGTGGAAAGAACACTTTGAGGAGCTCCTTAACCCGACTAACACATCCTCAGCAGAGGAGGTAGAGTCTGAAAACTCAGGGGAAGCCCCACCCATATCCCTGGCAGAGGTCTCTGAGATAGTTAAGAAGCTCCTCAGTGGCAAGGCCCCGGGTGTGGATGAGATTCTCCCTGAGATGCTGAAGGCTTTGGACATTGTTGGGCTGTCTTCACTGACACGCCTCTTCAGGGTCGTGTGGAGGTCAGGGACAGTACCTATGGAGTGGCAGACTGGGGTGGTGGTTCCCATATTTAAAAAGGGGGACCGGAGGGTGTTCTCCAATTATCGGGGCATCACATTGCTCAGCCTCCTTGGGAAAGTCTACTCTAGGATGCTGGAAAGGAGGCTCCGACCGATTGTCGAACATCGGATCCAGGAGGAACAATGTGGATTCCGTCTTGGCCGTGGAACAACAGACCAACTCTTTACCCTTGCAGAAGTGCTGAGGGGGGCATGGGAGTTTGACCAGCCAGTCTACATGTGTTTTATGGACTTGGAGAAGGCTTACGACCATGTACACCGGAGCACTCTGTGGGGGGGTACTGCAGGAGTATGGGGTACCGGGGTAGTTGCTACAAGCCATCCGGTCCTTGTATAACCAAAGTGAGAGCCGTGTCCGCATTCTTGGCACAAAGTCAAACACATTTTCAGTGGGTGTTGGACTCTGCCAAGGTTGTCCCTTTTCTCTGTTTCTGTTGGTGATATTCAAAGACAGGATCTCAAGCAGCAGCCAAGGTGAGGAGTGTGTCTGTTTTGGGAACCTCAGAATTGCATCTCTGCTCTTCGTAGATGATGTGGTTTTGTTGGCTTCATCAGAACGCGACCTCCAGCGTGCACTGGGGCGGTTTGCAGCTGAGTGTGAAATGGCTGGGATGAGAGTCAGCACCTTCAAGTCTGAAGCCATGGTTCTCTACAGGAAAATGGTGGATTGCTCCCTCCGGGTTGGGGATGAGTTGTTGCCTCAAGTGAAGGAGTTCAAGTATCTCAGGGTCTTGTTAACGAGTGAGGATAGGATGGAGCGGGAGATTGACAGGCGGATTGGTGCATCATCAGCGGTACTGCAGACATTGTACCGGACCGCTCTGGCGAAGAAGGAGCTGAGCCGGAAGGCAAAGCTCTCAATTTACCAGTCAATCTTCGTTCCAATCCTCACCTATGGTCATGAGCTTTGGGTAGTGACTGAAAGGGTGAGATCGCGGATACAAGCGGCTGAAATGAGTTTCCTCCGTAGGGTGTCTGGGATCAGCCTTAGAGATAAGGTGAGGAGCTCGGACATCCGGAGAGAGTTCGGAGTAGAGCCGCTGCTCCTCTGCGTCGAAAGGAGCCAATTGAGGTGGTTCGGGCATCTGATTAGGATGTCTCCTGGGCACAGCCAACTGGGAGGAGACCCCGGGGTAGACCCAGAAGTCGATGGGAACGCCGTAGGATCCCTGAGGAGGAGCTGGAGGGCGTTGCTGAGGAGAGTGAGATTCTGGAGTGCCCTACTTAGCTTGCTGCCACCCCGACCCCACCCTGGAGAAGCAGCTGAAGATGAATGATTACGTGATTAATTGAAAGAAAAAAAATCAATGTACAGAAACTCCATACTTATATCAAAGAAAGAGAGTCGGTTCATATTAGGTATCCTCACCCTTATGAACAATGTAATGCCAACTACCCAAAACGATCGGTTTCGTATGCAAACTGCCGTGTCCATTAATTAGAGTTTCAATGGCAATGTGTACTATTGCACACATGTACAGAGAATTGGGGAATGGTTGCAATCACAGCATTAAAGGATGGTGACAGATGTACTCGTAGCTCCCACCTACCCCCCCCCCCGGTTCAGGGATGGTCATCCCCTCTTCACTAGATGGCCCTTTGACTCCCCGTTCAAACCAGTGTTCCTCCCTATCAACGATGTGCACATCCTAATCCTTGAAAGAGTGGCCACTGGCCTAAGAGAGTACATCTGTCGCCATCTTACAATGCTGTGATTGCAACTATTCCCCAATCCTGTGAATTGTACGCATGACCATTGAAACTCTAGTTAATGGTCAAGGTAATGTGCACAAGAAACTGATGGTTGTTTTCGGTCGTTATGCCGCTGCATTGTTGATAAGGGTGGGGACACCTGCAGATAGTTGAGACTGAAGCAGTCACGTGAGTGATGAAACGTTTCTCTCAATAAACGTTGAGTCCAGATGAACTGATCCAACTTTCTTTATTCAATTTTCTTATCTCGATTATTGAGCATGCATAAACTCATATTTATCAGCAAAAAATGACAAGTTTTCCTTTACAATGAATTTCAAAAATGAAACAACCTGCTGTTATGGTTTGAACGTGCGATGTCATGTGTCAATTGACCTTTCGCAAAGTACCGCCCCAGAACGGTGCTTGTCCAATCCTACCTTAGCAACGGTCCGTCAAGCTTTCAAACACACAACAAAATGCTGAACCGGTGTGCCTATGGGATCTGCAAATCGGATACTAGATATCTGGAAAGTTTGGAGGGGGTGTAATTTTCTTTCCCTTCCTGAAACCCAGAATGCAAGAAGCGCAATGTGGGCAATAGATTTGGCAGTATAGCAGACCCCATGGCCAGCTTAATCCATCCAAAATCAACACAAATACCTGTCTGCTCCAAGCTAAGCTAGCTACTAGCTATTATTGCTAGCTATACAGCTAACGTATTATTACTGTTACTTTTACCCACACAATGCGCTGATTTCTTCCTTCATGTTTTGGTGTTTCCGGCTACTTCCTGGATAGTTCTGAAATGCTTGACGGGCATAGCAACAGTAACTAAGGGGGGCAGGACTTTGCGAAAGGCCAATTGCCCGTTTCTCATCGCCGAGCCCCTTTTTCACATGCTTTGTGCTTTTAATCTATCAGTTTATATGTTTGTTTTTCTGTTTTACTGTGTGGGTTTGATAAGATTTTAAGATGACTGCAAGCAAAGACAATCCGTGGCGTAGCCCAACACAGCAGTGGCGCCCCCAGAAATGTTTCATAGGGGGGGTGGCCAAATGGGGCCACTGAAAATCTTGGGGTGGCACACCAAAACCAAAAGCCATGACTGAATTTCGGGAATTCTATGCTGCTGTTGTAGTATACTGTATAGCCTACTGCAGTGTTTCTCAACCGGGGGTCCGCGGACCCCTAGTGGTCCGTGGTGTAATTGCAAGGGGTCCGTGAAAATAAAATATCTTTAAAAAAAAGATCCTATGACATTTATAGAAATAGGATTATTTTACTCAAATGTGACTGAGACCTTTATCTACCTAAACTATAAAGGGTAACAGGACTTTTTTCTCTAATTACATCTGTTTCACAAGTGTAATTTATTGTATTTTAATAAGAGATCTCGCTCCCGTTTGCATTGTTAAAAGTTACTGCACAAAAATTCTGTTGTTACATATATCTGAAAGTTACTGAATACATATTCTGTGTTGTTACATATATCTGAAAGTTACTGAATACATATTCTGTTTTGTTACATATATCTGAAAGTTACTGCATAAGAATTCTGTTTTGTTAACGATATCTAAGTTACAACTGAAAGCTCTTATTTTTGCCCCAAAGAGTGAATAAATGCTATAATGCAATTTAAAATGCAGTTTCTACTGTTTCTATCAAATTGCAACCCCCTCCCCCAAGATCAGGTGGAGGGGTCCTCAGGGTAGATCAAAAATACGCAGGGGGTCCAGGACCCCAAAAAGGTTGAGAACCACTGGCCTAGTGGAAAACTGTCAATATGAGAGTTAAGAAAAATATACATTATTGATTTAAATGAACAGCACCTAATGTAAGATATCAGATAGAAGCATATTATGCATAATCAGAAGCATATTCTGCATATGCGACTCGTGGCTGGGGGGGCCAGCGGGGGGGGCCAGGGATAGTATCAGGGTGGCCGTGGCCGTGGCCACCCCTGGCCACCTCTTGGGGGCGCCACTGCAACACAGCCCTTCATATCCCATAATAACCGACCCACAGGGCCTCTAGTCTCTATCGGTGGGTGTATGTTTCTCAACACAACCAGCTAGCTGATGGGAGCTACGTGTAAAATGAGCTTCGCACCTCTGGTAAATGTATCACAGTCAGCAGTCTTTACCTTCCGTCATCGGCTCCGAATTTGGCTACAGTGGTGGGAAGGATAATCTCGAACAAATCCCTTCATTGCCTCGCCCGCCATTTTCCCGAACCTCGCCATTACGATTGGGCGCCAGGTCAGAGCCGCAGCTCCAGCGAACTGTCGAGTCGACCTGCGCCTCGCTGAACCGGATCGACATACCGGTTTGGACCGACGGGAGTGACTCCGGCTAAGAGGGTTTTCGAATAATCCCGCTTTAATTCATCCGAGGCTGGACTGGTATAAAAATATGCTTTGCCAGGGGTTTAGAAAATAATAATACAATAAATACAAAAACCTCCCAACTGTCGTGGCGTTTCAGTTATCAGAGCTCGACTTACGTGAGTTCGGCCGCTTTGGCGCTATTCTGGTGTCTCCGGATGGGTCCCCCCCCCCCCCCTGGCAGCGAGAACTACAAAGGTGTAGCAGCCATTGTTGCTCCCGTGCCGTCAGCTCGGCAGTAAATGGTTCCCAGCCTTGGAAATATGGTATTGTAAAATACTAGTAAGACACGTTAGTCCCTATCTAACGAGTCTGACCCTTTAGCCGAGCGGTTAGTGACGTCGCCTTGTGGTACAGTACACTCCGTATCGAATCCCGCACCGGGCAAGAATATATCCGCTTACATAGGCGGCAGCGGTGGGATCCGGAAGTGTGCTGATCCTCAGAAGTCTCTTCGGAGCGCGGGAAAATAACAGAGCGCGAGGGCGCGCTTCCGGGAGAGGGTGACGACTGTAAACTACTAGTAAGACACGTTAGCCCCTAGCTAACGGGTCTGACCCTTTAGCCGAGCGGTTAGTGACGTCGCCTTGTGGCGCAGTACACCACGTATCGAATCCCGCACCGGGCAAGAAAATAACCGGTGGCAGCGGTGGGATCCGGAAGTGTGCAGATCCTCAGAAGTCTCTTCGGAGTGCGGGAATAACAAAGCGCGAGGGCGCGCTTCCGGGAGAGGTTGACGACTGCAAACTACTAATAAGACACGTTAGCTAGGGGCTAACGTGTCTTATTACTGTTAAAGATACCAGTTAAAGATACTAGTTAGTATAATGATTCCTGGCTCCTTGGTCTTGATGGATAAAGTAATTACTTAATAATGGAGAAGAACAACAAGACCCAGCTTTAATTAGTAATTGGGTACTGGGCCTATAATTAACACCTCCCCGGTACATGTTAAGTACACAGAACAAGACGATACCAACTGTATCCTGTATAATACCACATACCTGTATAATCACCAAGACAGAAGAAGGGTTATTAAAATGAAGTGACTTTGTGGAAAGACTTGTGCCAATGGCAGGGTTCGAGATGGAGGACGGACACGGGGTAGCGAAACACAGGGTTTAAGTCTATTTACAAGTTCCAAATGTCTTTCAGTCTGCGCGCTGCAGGCCCGGCGCTGAAGGGTGCCGGGGCCTCCTGCTGCCCGGCTCCCTCTCGGTTTCTCCGTGGGTCGTTTTCCTTGACTTGACCCGTGTTCGCATCTGTCATACCCAGCTTCACTGTGGTATGCAGAGCACAGGTTGGTCACACAACGACACACTTTATCGTGCTCTCCTGTGACCCATGCCGCCCCCCCCCTCCTCTCTTCTTGGAGCTGAGCCTCAACCACACCCCCACTACCACACAGACTTATTAGAAGGAGCAGAGATGCAGTCTAGTCTGAAACCACAACTTCAATGTTTTGGCTCTGCTGTCCCAGTGAAGCCGAGAGGTTCCGGAGTGCTACTGTATGTTTATTCATCCATTCATTCTCCATACCCCCCACTTGATCCAGTTCAGCATCTTGGGGTGGCTGGAGTCCATCCCAGCATGTAGGGATGAATAATATATCATTTCTGAATCGACACAGCAATGTACACATGATTGTGCAATAGTCACATTGTAAAGGATGCAGTGTGCAGCAAATTGGGCCCATGTCAAGTCATGTCAAGTCAACTTTATTTGTATAGCCCATTATCACAAATTACAAATTTGCCTCGGTGGGCTTTACAGCAATACAACATCCTGTCCTTAGACCCTGGTGTTGGATAAGGAACAACTCCCTAAAAAACCCTTTAACGGGGGGGGGGGGGGGTAGGAAGAAACCTCAGGGAGAGTAACAGAGGAGGGATCCCTCTCCCAAGACGGACAGATGTGCAATGGACGTTGTGTGTACAGAATCTACAGAATACAACATTGAAAGAGGATAACAGAATTATAATGGAATTATAAGATTTATGAAGAATGTGATGAGTCACGTTAGGCTAAAACTGGTTGCTTGATAGAAAATGACATCTAGTAAGGTCCACATTTTAAGGCAACTCTTGCAGAGAGAAATTCAAGCGCATCTGATAAGAAATATAATTTGGTTTGATTTAATGACTTCTTGGACAGCCGCCTCAGGTCCCCCTCTAAAATCACCATAATTGCTCGAGTGATAAATTACACAAGCTGCAAAGCTGATGTAACTCTTTTTTTTATTCTTTACTATTGCCATTTTAATGGCACAAATCAAAAAATATTGCAATGTTGATTTAAAAAAAATTTTTTTTTTAGCAATACCATTCATCTCTACTACCGTACGGCTTGAGCAGCAGAAGGCAGCGATGTAACCTGGGCAAGGTACCACTGCAGGCCTGAAACACAGACTCGCTAACATGCATACCTGCACAATTCAGAGTCTCCCCATCACGTACAATAACATGCATGTCTTTGGCTTGCAGGGGGAATCTGGAGCACCCGAGGGAACGCGTGAACTCAGCATGGAGTTCTTGCTGAGAGCCAGCAGTGCTAACCACTGAGCCCCCATGTTATCCGCCGACAAAACGAAACATGGCAGACACAACAATGCCTGACCTTGCTGACTGTATCATCTTTTCAAATGCAGGAACATCTTGTACTTTGCGTTGCAAAGGAAAGTCGCCCACTCGGCACTCGCGGCCACTTGGCTGATCAAGAAGTCACAGGCATTTGTTTCCATCTCAGAGACCTTCAGGGAGGAGAGCTGAAAGCATCAGGGAATAACACACAGCCAGGTGAAAGACCTAAGAGCAGGCCCTCCTTGGTAGTCCGAGAACCACAATAATCTACAAAGGAGATTATTTTGGAAAGGGACTCAAATAGCCCGGTTTATTCTGAGCCATCAAAAGATTTTCGAAATGCTCAGAAGCTGTTGTTACAGTGAAGTCGACGGCGGAACGTTTCAGTTTAAGTTGAGATTCGACGAGGAAAGGAAATCTAGCTTTCGAATGCTGTCCTTTTTTTTTTTTTAGTCAGTGTACGCTTTTCCAAACGCATGCATACACTTGTAAACTGGATCTGAGTGAGGACGGGAGCTACAAAGATGGACCGTGCTGACATCATACCTCATCCTACAATGCCCACGCGCATTCAGACATCACACAGTCCAAACACCGAAACCTGACGAGTGTAGGCTGGTCGTGCGTGGGCTCGGGGCTACAGACTGCAGGGATAGATGAGTTTCAAAGCAGGCGGCTGCCTTTCTCACTGTAGCTGGTCTGCTGCTTGCAACCGCACAACCCACAGCACGCGGCACCACTGCAAGACGGGCTTGGACTGCTCTTCCAGTCGTTCTCTTGTCAGTCTTACTTAAGGCACGAAGAGGTATTAAAATATACAGACGATTGTTACACTTGAAGGGATGAATGTGGTTCTGGTGTCAAGAGACTTGGGCAGCACAGATCTTGCACTGACGTCTGCTGGCCTACATGGTGTCCCAGGAAAACTAGGCCACTTGTGCATGCTGTTCATAAAGTCGGTATTAGCAACTTTTTTCTGCATGCACACCAGATCCCTACGTGTTATTGGCTAAAATCAGACAACACATTCATCTTGGGGCATGCCTGCTGGAAAAGTGGGCTTACAGACTGGTTCAGCAAGAGGCCGGTAAGTAAAGGGTTGGGTAGAATCAGTAGAAGAGAGGCCATTCTGTAGCTGTATGATCCAGACCTCACCCGAACCACCAGCTAGGGCTTCGAGGGCGGCCAGTGAGCCGGACGCCGTGGTCAAACACGTCACAGGTAGAAATAAAGACGAATAGAGGATGTGACCGACCCCCCCCCCCCCCCCGTGGGGTATTGTGGGGAAAGTTGATTTTCACGACGACCCTGTCATCCTGAGCTGCGGTGTGCAAGTCAGCCGGAGACGCAGCGGAGGAAGACCTGCGGTTGCTATAGTAACACCTCCGGTCCACGCCATCGTGACTCGATACTCCCCCAGACTGAGGAGGAGGAGGAGGAGGAGGAGCATCAGCAAAACAGAAATTTAAGCACTCAGAAAGACGAATTTGTTGAAAACTGGGGGAGATGTTTGATGCTCTGTGTTGCACCATTCTGACGAGAGTTCGTGTGCACAAGTACATAAACAAAATAGCCTGTCATGGGATTACTGATGCCAGCCGTTCCTGCTTTTAGTTCACCTGGTTTCAAGTTTATTCCTCTGTTTGTTTGGGGTTTTTTTTCCTTGTTAAATACCTTCGCATTTAAAAATGAGTAAAAAGAAAATTCAGTGAGGGGGAAAAAAAGGAACTTTTGACCAGGAGACTGACTCATCAACAAATGACGTCACTCTGCACATCACAGGACGCATGCATACATGCGTACATACATGCATACATACATACATACTATCTGAGGATCAGTATACACTTGGAGAACAACGGTCTTGAGGGGGCTTCGACCCGGCTTTACTTCGGGTCGTATGACCAGAAAATCGACTCGAAACCTTCCGAGGGCGAGCTCTATTCTCACGCCGGATGAAGACCGCGGCTCGGTTTTTTTCCCTCCTGCAACGTCGCCGCAAAACACGGGCCGGCTGGAGACGGGTCGCTGCGAGGACTCGAACCAGCGAGCCTCTCATTCAAAACGCCGGTCGTCCATTCAGTCCACCTCGGTCGCTTAGTTCGCCATTTGTTTGCAGTTCATCTGTCACCGAGGGGAAATTCCTGTGATGAATACAGGTCAACCCTTCTCCCGCCCCCTCTCTCCCTCCCCCCTCTCACGACGATCCCCCCCCCGTCGACGCCGCGCGGTACTACCTCTGCAACAGAGCCGACGCAGCCGACACCGGGACGCACCGTGAGCCCGTCTAACGAGGCGGCGGATGGCCGCAGACGGGTCACGTTCACGGGTGGGGGTTCGACACCCGGGCCGTCACTCTGCCGCTAATGACCCCGCGCCGCGTCTACCCCGGCGGGCGGGCGGGCGGGGGGGGGGGCGGCTCTCCATCTCGTTCACCGCACACCCCCCAAAAGTTTGGAGCAGGCGGTGCCGATCACCGGCGTGTCGTGCGTTGCAAGAACAGAACGACACGCCGCGTGAGAGGCGGGCGATCCTCGGTGACGCTTGTCTCGCGCAGCCTTACCTGTCACTGTGCGGCACGCTTCTCCGCCGCTCGGCTGGTCCGTCGAGCCCGTCCACACAGACGACCCTCTGGATCTTCACCATCGCGCACCCTCCTCCTCCTCCTCCTCCCCCCAACACTCCCCCTCCCCCCCCCCACTCCCCTCAAAACAAAACCCTACGAAGATACGGCGCCAAACGGAGGACGGGCGGTAATCCTACTTTGAGGTAGCTCGGGCGGAGACCGAGACGTTTGGGTTAAACTAAACGGCGCGCGGCGCGGCGCGAGGATCGTCTCGTCGCCTCGCCGAGAGGAGCCGCGCTCGTCGTCGAGCGCGCGCGCGCACGCGCGCAGCTGTCCGCGTGCCCGCGCGCGGCGAAAGTACGGCGTGTTGAGCAACCTGCGGGGAGACGAACGTGGGACGGACCGTCCTGAAGGGGGGCGGAGGGGGGGGGTTTGGATTCGTTGGGGGGGGGGGGAAAGCGGTCGGAGTGCGCGCGGACGCGTGCCTTTTATAATCTGGTGTCCAAAAAGTTTCCTCGCGGCAAAATACTGTCTTCTTATCCACGCACGTTACAATACGCACGACGCCTCCCCATCGGGGAGACCTGGACGGCGTCGTGCGCCAAACCAGCAGACGTAACTGCCTTTTTTGTATTGCCTAGGATGCGGAGGCTCGTCTGTTTGCTTTAAAGCCTGCGAGGAGGAATTTGAACAAGGGTACAAAGGTCATCCTGACAGACCTCATTTCTTTTTCAAATCAGGGTTTTTTTTTGTGTCTTTTTATGGGTCTGTTACTGAACAGTGCGTCCCCTCTTATTTTAACCCTTTTAGAGTCAATAGCTCAACGCACAAGTGTTTATCCATAACATTTGTTCAGAGTGTAGCTGAATAGTCCGTAGTCTACTGTCGTGGCCCTAATACTGATAAAACCGTTGTGCTTCGCAGGGGGGGGGGGATCTGGAGAACTGACTCAAGCTTATAGTTGTCCCACAATCCGTCTCAGAATAATAATACAAATAAAAACAAAATCCCTGACCTGATTAAACCGCTTGTGTGACCGCGTCGTCTTCTCTCCCTCTACGCAACACTACCACCTGGTGTCCGGCAGCCGAACTACACCTGCACGGTTCGGGAAACGTAAGACCCCCAAAAAATAAATAAATAAATAAATAAATACACAAGCAGCCTCTTTTTTGTTTTTTTATTATATCAAAATACAAAAATTTGAGAGGAAAATTTCATATGGGACTAAGCATTCTGAAATGACATGGCGACATGAATCATAACACCGCTTTCGTATTCTCACAGGCACGCCGTAGATAAGCGCGTGAGCGCCGGCCTCATGCTTACGTCACGCCAGCGCCACCGGAAGAGAGCCTAACGCGTTCTTCCGTTGTTGTTTTTTTTTTGTTTTTTTTTTTCAAGACGGCACGCCGCTCGCCTCGAGGCCTTCCGCCTGTCCATCACCGACGCGGGCCGCGGCGCTGCTCGGTATCCGTTCTGAGGAGCAAAGTTTCATGGCAGTTGAACATGAACAGGGAGTTTAACGCATGATCTCAGACAATACAGGATTCCCTGGACAGCAGTGGCAAAAAAAAAACAACAAAACAAACAAAAAAACAAAAACAAACAAAAAAAACACACCTAAGTATTATACATAAGGCTTTGGTACAGCACCATACAGTATGAGTTAATCGCTCACATAAAAGTTAAGTGATGTCATACCTGACGTAATGACAACAACAAGATTGGCAACAAAAACAAAACAACCAGGTTATTCCTTAAAGAACGTAAAAGATGCACGTTTTCGCTTTGAAGTATTTACACATGACCGCCCCGCCGAGGCGCGTGGGGGGGGGGGGACAGGTGACGCACGAAAAGCCACGTGGACTTACAGGATGTAAACGTGTGTGACGTACAGCACGGAGGTCAAAGGGCGACATGACATGAAACCTTGCTTTGTTTATTTTATTTGATTTTTTCTTTTCCTTTTTAAGCACTGCTTGGTTTGTTTGGAGAATGGGCGTTAAGCTAAAACAGTCAACGATGTAGTGCTTTTAGTGTAGCCTACGGTAATAATACATTCTAGTTCCTCAGTGCTGGTACACATGGAGAGAAAAAAAAAACTAAAAAAAAAAGCAGAATATAGAAAATACTACTTATTCTATTCATTTTTTTCTCTGTTCAATAACAACCAGTTTGGATGCCCGTGAATGATTGCTAAATATGCAGGGGTTTTTTTTCTGAATTGTCTCTACATGCAAGATTAATACAATAGAAAGGAAACTGGCTCTGAGTATTATCCTATCAGCACCTAGCGATGCACTAACAGCTGTAAGCAGAGAACTGGAAAACAAAAAAGAAGGGGAAAAAAGAGAAGAAGCAAAACTGGATCTAACAGTACCTCCAAAGAAGCCCTCTTAAAACACTGTACATGTTTTTGTTGAATATGCAAAAGAGCCCGGAAGACTACATACATTTGTAAAACCTACACGGAGAGAGAGAGCATGTACGAATAGTAGCTCCCCCAACACCTTCACCGGGAGAACCAGCGTAAATACAAACGTGTTGGGATGAACGCTCATGGCTATACTGTACAGTACTAGTTAAGAGTCTTGTCGTCATAGGTGGGTGAGATGACGTGTAAAAGGTTATATGCCCTGCAGAAGTGTGCTTGAAACAGTGCTGTTGACCGTAGTATGTTTGCAGACCTGTAGGAAGTGTGTATAGAAAGATCCTCTCTCGACCTGAAGAAGCCCGCCAGGGATGCTCATACTAATCCAGATCATCTCAACCGTTTTGGTGACAACTGGTCGCAAATAATCCTCCACGCTGGGTCGATATATTCGGGAATAGTAACACAAAATGTACTTTGGAGAGGGTACCTTGGAAGTACGGACAGACATTGCAAGCACACGATAGAAACAGGTCGTCTTGAGTACAGTTTTTTTTTTAAAACGTAGCATCATAAAGTCTCTATCATTATTTGAGGTTATACGAATATTTCTGGTGACTGATATCGTCTATCACTGCCATTATTACACCATGATACTGTGACCGTAGGGCCTAGTGTCTAACGGAGCTAGGTTAGTTAGTCAAACACAGAGGACCAAAGAGTTGCTTGTTGAGAAGAAGAAAAAAAAACACAAACAAAAAAACCAACTTGAGACCTCTATTCTACAGCACCACAAAGTTAAACATAGCACCAAGTTCTTATGTTCAAAGCAACTATGCCCTAGCACACGTTTCGTTATCAAACTAATGTAAACACAATTTCCTCCACAGCACGAGTTGTACATGGTTATGACATGCCTGTGACTCCTAGAAAGTTTTATTTGCTTTGGAAACGTGAAGGCAAGTGACTTAGAGTGAATATACATGTGTGCTCATGAGAAGGGCGGGGGGGGGAAATACTGTATTCCTTGCTCCGGAGAGGTTATTATAGAGGGCAACACACTTCTGCTTCTAAAGCTTTGTAGAATTGGCATTCACATAACTATACATCAGAGAAAATACTACTCAACTTGTGCAGCCAGCGGGCTATGGCAATAATACATTGTACGGTACTAACATTTAGGTTTTATTTTCTTCTCAGGTAAAATAACGTATGCTAAAGTATGACAAACGAGGCACCTTAAAATGTTTCATAAACATTGTCCACTTAAAGCCGTACTGTAAGCAAATACTTTTTTTTCCTTTTTAATATATATAATCTAATTTCTCTCTCTGTCCTTGAATCCTCCCACGTGTCCAAACACATCCATCCTTACATGTGGAGCGCACTTCCTGTAAAACATGGTTTGATTTACCTTTACAAATAAAATACACACCATGTACAGTACATAACAAATATAGAGTGTTTTTGTTTCGTCCCCTCCCCTATTTTACACCAAACCGATTCTCTCTGCAGAATGTGCACTTCAGTGCATCCGTTCCTCGCGCTTCACTTTCAGGCAAATGATTCGTTTTACTCTCGTCGGGGGACGGGGAGTTTGAACTTTCGTCGTGAGCAGAATTTGGGTCAGCTCGTCCACGTGGATGTTTGCCGGAGACGCTTTGATTTGTAAGCTGCGGTAAGGAAACAAAACCAAACACTTGACACGTCTCCGAGAGGCCGACCTCGGTTTTGAGATAAAAGTTAGAACTAACAATGGCAATCAGTTATCGGGACCAACGGAACAAAACAAAAAGAAAAGAAAAAAAGGGGGAGCTGGACACAAAAACCGAGAGGGCTTATCGCTTATCATCCTCCTGCTGAAACGGAAACAGGGACAACGTAGAGAAGTCAAGATAATTTGAGCTTATTGTGCCAACTGGCCTTCGGAACCAATTAACAGCTGCACTTCAGACGCCATGATGGGTCAGGTCATTTCAGTGTGCCGTGACATCGAAAACATTCATTTCCTGTACATCAAAACATACATTCATTATCGGTTAGTGTTGACGTTTTAAAAACCAAAAAAAAAACAATAAAACGTACAGAGAAATAGCTAGCAAGTAATATACAGTTGTTTAGATTAAAACAGTCAAGACGTCCGCGGCGATGCCGTTACAGCGCTGAGCCGAGGCGGCTACGATCAACTTCCGGCCACTTTTAATGACGCAACAGCACCTTCGCGACACCGCCGTACGGCGCTCCGACGCCTTCCGACGACGCGCCCGCTACGCGGCGGTGTGCGTTTTGGGAACTCGGCGCGACGTTATTTCCCGCTCGCCGTTAGCGTACGGCTTCGTTACTGAAACACACACGGTCAAAGCAGGTTGCCGTTGAAAATAGAAAAAGAAACCGTTAGAAAACGACTAGAATAAAGAGAGACGCGTCTCCGGTAGCGCGCCCCCTTGTGTCCTTGGCAGAGAAAATAAACCCTTTCGCTCGGGAGTGAAACTAACGACGAGAAGGCGAAGGGGGGGGGGGAGGCAGTCGATTCTCACGCTTATAAAACGGAACAAATAATAAAAAAAAACACACAAAATAAAAGGCAGAAACGGAAAAAAAGGCACCAGGAGATGTGCCGCGTTTCACGAATGATCCCACGTTGATGAAATACAAACCACAGTTCACGTCACAACTCACCACCCTGCTCTACTCCCACACGCCGAACCCCCATTTCAGAACAATGGGCGCGTCCCACGTTGATTCGATGACGAGGGAACCACGTGTTCTCCTCGCCGACCGTATCGAACACGCCGCTGTGCCACTGAGCACTTTTTTAAGTTAAGACAACCACGTTTCCCTAATGGTTTTGTATCATGAGTAAAAGACCATGCTTGGCATTGAACAACCGATTGAAATAAAACAAAATATGCCAATTACGACCGGTAATAAAAAGCTTCCAGATTAAGATATATATATATATGTATATATATATATGTATATATATATATATGTGTATATATATACATACACACACATATATATACATATATATATGTATATATATATATATGCACACACACACACACACGTTTGGCCGTGTTTGTGTGATATAAACCTTTTTGTCCATACTTTTCATATGTAAAAAGGTCAAGTACGTACAGTATACCACAAGAATTACAGCAACTCTGCATTTACTCTGAGGTATATTTTGTGATAGGAACCCTGTGCTAGATACTGACGCTATTTGTATTGTAGGAAAGGTAGACTCATGTCCCTGTCCCAGGACGCACCAGGCTTAATTAACAGTACGCTAAAGATTATGGACCCCCTCAAATGACCATGAATGAAATTTTCAAGGTGTTGCGACTTATTCAACCAACGTTTTTGTTTTTGTTTTGTTTTTTTTACTGTTTTTTCTCTCCTTTTTTTTATTACTGTCAGAGGAAGCTTAATTTCCTTTTTTTCTACTATTTTATGTACATTATATATTCTCTTAGCTAAGTTTTTCAGGTGAAATCCCTCAGAGACAAGTAGTGTCAACTCCGGAAAAAAAGAAAAGAAAAAGCCATTGTCCCTGTTTTTAACTGAATAAAAAAAAGAAAAGAAAAAAAAAAGGTCAGAGATGAATTTTCCGACCCGGTAGGATTCAGTTGGATGTTTTCCCATTGGAGCACACAGATGAACCTCGGAGATCGGAAGTAGCATGTGAGCTCGTCGGAGAGATCCGGGCTGCAGAGAAAGGGTGATGGGTGGATGGGGTGGGGTGGGGGAGGGGGGGGTCAGGGTTTTATTGTAATCGGGTCCCATGGCTTGGCCTGTCTGTGACAGTAGTTGGTGGGGCATATTGGGTTAGCGCAGGGTCCCATAGTTTGGACCCTCACTATCGGCGCTGGCCAGAATGCCAGTCTGGTCCTCCTCAGACCTCTTGCGATGCAGGAGGGAGGTCAAATAATGATATGGGTTCTTCCTGCATTGCTTTTTTGTCTTCTTCTTCCTGGGGACGTCGGCATCCTCTTCCTCTTGGGGTGTCTGAGATTGCTGCTGGGCCTGAGAGGGAGACACACCTGAGAAGGAGACTGTCATTAGACGACTGTCTGAGATAACTTCTGTATTGTCCACTTTGCTTTAAAGGTACAATCCATCATGGCATGCGCCGGCATGGCTATGTTGAGTACTGCGATAACACCAGCACTTTACTGACAACAAGAAAGATGATCTCACCATCGCGGATCAACATTGCTAATTTGTTTGAGAAATGGAGACAACCGAGAGCCCCTAAAGGATTCTGGTTTTCTCATTGGCGTGTAATAAAGAGAACAACGTTTACGAAGTCTGATCAAAAACGAAGGCAGAAGAAGTGGGGCGGGCTAGCTGCTATGTGCACCAGTTGCGGACTGTACCTTTAACTGTCAAACCCACCAACCTGTTCTCCTTCTGGAGGTTGTGTTGTTATTGTTATTGGCGGCCACTCCCTTGGCTTTAGTAATACAGTGATGTAGCAGTGCTTGTAAGCTCTCAGACCCAGCAGGATCATTAGACGCACCTAGAGGTTCCCTGGAAAGGGGAGAGAGGCACAGCACACGTCGCTTTACATGAATCCACCGGTGGATGTCGACAGCCTCCTCAGAGTCAAACCCAAGAACCAGACTTTAACTTCCAACAAGCAGTATAACATAAGCCGCCTGCATAACGTATAATATAAATGAGCTCGTCTACTCCAATAAGACTTTTTCGCTAGGGCAGATTTCCTTTTTCATCCCCCTAATATTAACTGCATGTTAAAATTCCAATGAAAGAAAGAAAAATGTTCATTTCTATCTGCATTATCAATGATAACATTTAGAAACAAGGGAAAGATTGAATTCAAGTCAACATACTGAAGCCTCAATCCATGATTCATTTAATTTGTGCTATATACATGAATAGTCCATAAAGACAGGACTTACTCACCCAGTTTCAATAAGTCATAACTAAGAATGTGTGACATTTTGCCATATTTGCATTAGGCACATGCAAATCCATTTTTGTGAACAGATAAAAAGAAAAAAAAATCTACAAGGCATTTGAAATTAATATATCGAGATTTCAGGCAGTCTCAGCACTGGACTCAAATGATGGCTTGAGGCCTTAAGTGCTGATTCTTTCAACGTTTTAGGCACCGTTGGTCTGTTTGCTATATAAAACCCTTAAAATGAAAATAACCTCTGCGACTGTGAATCACAAAGTATTTAACTCATAACCGTAGAGGAAGGACGTCTGGTCCCCAGATTAAAAGGTGCGCCAGAATTGGTGTTTAAGTGTAGCTTGTTGCTTTAAATTCTCAAATAAATATTGTATCTATGTAACCCTGTACGAGCTATTTTCATTTCATGAGTATCACTACTATGTTTGTGTTAGGGAAAATCAGCCTGTTGTTAATCTCCCACTGAATGCAAAATTAGCTGTGTTAATCAGCAAAAACATCCCTCCGCTAGTTATCAAGTCACCTCAACTACTGCATAATGCAATCCGTTTTAGAAGTAGTTTTACCTTATACCGAATACTCTGGTTTTCTTGTCCATCTCTCATAGAAAGATGCAAATAAATTAATATCCAAGTCACCGGCGCAACAACGCTCAACGACAGTTTGGGCTCGTGAGGTTCAGCGGTTAGCTCGCTGACTTTGCCTTTCAAAGACCTGATCGCTAACGCTTCAAAACCTGACTTAATCTTTCTTTAGCGCCAAGTCTTTGGTGCCCGACATGTATTGTTTCAAAAAGGCACAAGAACACAAGGCTTTAGAGATGCTTTCCCGTCATTTGTTGCTGTGGAGAGAGAGATTGAGAGCCATTAGCAGAGACGGGGGAGACAAATCTTTGAATTGCAACAGTCCTGGACAGTTGGCGCAACATTTCCATTAGCACTACTACTGTGTGCCATGGCCACAGCGTGTTAAACACAGTAGATTCATAGACATGAACACTGTACAGCACACTTCCATAAACATGAACACTGCGTACAGAGGCTTCACCATGCTGACGGGAGGAGATGGCAGGAAGAGGAAATGGCCGTTAAAGAACAGTCACATGACAGGAGGAGGAAATGGCCATTAAAAACAGTCACATGACAGAAAAACGAAAGCACTTAGGACAACAAATGTGACAAAGAATTTAGTCTGAGAATTGTTATTTGTTTGGTCATAGAGAGATATTTAGAGAATGCATGCATGGCATTTTGCACATGGAACAAAACTTTAAAGGGGAATACTCAAGTCTGTCAGTCATATGGGTCCTCTATTGATTCAAGATACTTTAGTGCAGGGAAACATGCCTGTGTTGCACAATCAAGGACTGTGTCCGAAAAAAAAAACGCTCCCCTTATTGCTCACGAAGCCAGAATACTGTGGCGTACGCCACAGCAGGCTAATCGCGTGTGCATTGAGAATGCGTCCTGCTATCATTAGCGTTAGCTATACTTTACTTGAATCCACTAGAGAGGCACAACCCAAAGCGATTCCCCTTTAAAGGAGAGAGTGATTAGAGCCCTCCCCCTGCTGACCCCTCCCCTCTCAGACATGGGTCCGACCCTTACCTATTGCGGCGTGGGGGACCGGGTCACAACAACGCTGCCCAGATAGCTGAGATCAATCAAAAACAAATGAGGTAAGACCCTTACCCTGTGTAAAGCAGCAGTCCTACGTACTTTCCCATAAAGACCAGTGACACTGAAGGGGTCACTGTCCCTGCATGATGGCCTATAGGTTATGCAGGTAGTTTCTAGGCTTCAAAGAGGGTTGTGAGGTGACTGTGTGTGTGTGTGTGTGTGTGTGTGTGTGGTGGGGTGGGGTAGGGAGGTGTAACAGTACAGACACACTATGGGATGCAACTGTATATACGCCTCAGGTACATTTTTTTTAACGTATTAATTTTCAAAGGCTTTTGGGAACTGTTCCTGGAATAAAAGCAGCATATGAGGGCCTCAGTTTGTCCACATAATGGGTGCAGTGGACAGTTAAAAAGTGCTCCTCCAGCCAAGTTTGACTGTAATACTAACTGAAGAGAAACTAGCTTTAGCCGAATACAAAATTCCTGAGTTTTTGAGTGAAAGGTGCCAAGAAATGTACATAGATGTATGTAAAATTTATACTGTAGTAATGTGATCATGATGTGGCGAAATGAGCATTAAAATAATCTCTACCAGTACTTTATACATTATATTTTCAGGGTGCTATCATGACACTGGGCATCATTTATTGATCGTTCTTATGTACGTACCAATTTACTCTTACACACCGATGGAATTTTTTTACCCTCAAGTTTGTCTGACAGGCAGAGCAAAGCCTGATGGGTTTTTGTAACTCCTTCCCCCTAACATCTATTGTGTACTTGCAGCGAGCAAGCTCCCAGGCTTGCAAAGACATCAGTTAGCCAATCGGTGTCTAAATTCAGGGGTTACTCAGGTTCTGCACTAGTCTGTGAGACAAACTTCAGGGCTAAAAAATCCCATGGGTGTGTAAGAACACGTTTGTACGTACGAACGAGTGCTGAATGAGGCCCAATGATTCTACAGCTAAACAAGACTTTCAAACATCAAATCTAGATTAAATCAAGCTATGAAAAGGTTTCCATGTTGTGAATTTAAAATGAGGTCAGAAAAATATTATTCTACAGTCTAAAGACTGTACGCTTAAAGATCAGCTACTGGGTTTCTTCAAATGTTCCTCCATTCATAATTTCTATATCTATTCACTATTTGCTCCTTACATCCACTGTATCATATCTATAAAACAGAAATGTGAGTCATAACATGAAGCGGACTTTATCAGAGTCTTAAGGTCAAATTCAGCTTTCACATCCCATTGAGTTGTCAGAACTCTTTAGAGATTTTCTCTAGTCAACTCGTAAACTGTGTGCTAAATGCAAGTACATGCTTTCTGCATATTATAGTAAAATATGCATCCTTGCTCTATGCCTACAGGAAAACATCCCCAAAAAGGTCGATATATTTAGAAATATATACACACATACCCATATATATATACATATATATGTGTGTGTGTGTGTGTTTATGTGTGTATTTATATGTATAATATACACTATGTGGAGCAAATTTGGAAAAAGGAGCTGATGAGGAGGGAATTCTCCTCTGTAAATAAATGTATGGCTATTCTCTACTGGAATGGATCACCTACCCTGAGGCGGATATCTGGAGCTGAGAGGGCTCTGAGGGTAGCATCTCCTCCTCTGTCCTTCTCTGGGATGGCCTCTGCCCGAAAACATCCCTGCCCTCCGGAGGGGGAGAAGGGGACTGGGAGGGGTAACTGGCTGCAGTGGAGGCATAGGACATGTGGGCCCGGTAACTGGGGCTGGGCTGCCTGGCACCCTGGCCCTGAGTTGGGGAGGTGGTCGGGGAGGACCTCCGGGAGAAACTGACCGTGGCCGAGGGTTGCAAGGTGATCTCAGGCATCTCCAGAGACCGAGAGGTACGGAGGATGCTGGGGCGGGGAGGGGGCCGCACGAGAATATCTGGGGAACCTGGCTGGGTGCTAAGGGGGCTTTGGGAGAGTGGAGAGAGACGGGAGGGCTGAAGTACCAAGGGAGGGAGGCTGGGGTCCGCCCGGCGCCCGGCCCTCGGGCTGAGCCAAGATTGAGGGCTACTACTGGGGGCTGTGCTTGGGCTCCCTGCGCGGGCTGCCGGGTCAGGGTAAGGCAACACTGGTACACCCACACCGTGGGCCGTGTGTCTGAGCTGGCCGAGACTCTGGGCCTGTTGCATAGCTAAACGCCTAACCGGAGGCCCTGGGGGCCGGTCTCTGCCTGGGGGAGCCACAGGGACCTCCAGCTGCAGGAGTCCGGGGCTAGATGGATCCTTTAAGGGAGGGAGATGCAGGCGGCTCGGGGGGAGAGAGTGAGGGGGGTATGGCGGAGGGTCAGGGAGATCCTGCGGATGATGCAGGGAATGGGGAGGTGGGTATATGAAACGCGGACCCTCTAAACCTAGAAAGGGGAAGTCGTGAGGCTGCCAGCTTTCAGGTGAGCGAGGGACGGGGCTGTGTGTGTGAGACAGAGAATGGCCAGAGGCAGTGTACTGATGGTGCTCCATCTCTCCACTCTCCTCCGGGATGGAGGGGTAACCAAAGGGTCCCTCGGCAGTGCCTGGGGGGGAGGACAGAGCGGAGCTACGTGGGCTGATGTCAGGCATGTAGAATGGTGGCGGGATCCCTGATTCACCCCGGCTGCCTAGATACCCATAGAACGGGCCCTGGGGAAAGCCCCTGTAGCGGGCGGCTGGGGCCTGCCCTGAGGGGTGAAGCACACTGCCCTCCGCAAAGCTCATACCTTCCATGGGCCTGTGTAGGCGGGGGCTGTAGGTGGGGGGCTGCGTAGACTCCAGACTCGAGGACGTTGGGGAGAGCTGGGGCCGGAGCGTGGGCATGATGGGGGGCAAGGGCCCGGGGTCAAAATCGTTCTCCTCGTCGGACTGCCGGAACTCAGGGTACATGTCAGACTCCTCCGCGAATGGGAAGCCCTGGATGCGGCGAGGCGGCGGGCTGGTCTCCATGACAAAGCGGCCATCGGGCCCGCGGCTGATCAGCTCAATGGGCGTTGTGACCTCTGCCTCGTGCTTAGACACGCTATACTTCTTGCTGGCTATGGCACGCTTGGTTTTCTTGTAGAAGGAGAGCTCTTTGTCCCTTTCTTTCTGAGGGCTGGGTAGCTTCCTGACATACAGGCCGGGACCGTGAGAACCCTCTGAGGAAATGGAGCGAGGTCGAGATGGAGGGGAGCTCTCCGGGCTGATCTTCCCCGACGACAGCCTGACAGAGAAAACAGAAACAACAGACTGACTTTATACAGGAAACGCTTAGGCAGAGAGTAAAGAGAACTAATGTGTGTTCAATTTGATAGCAAAAAAATTAAAAGGACTTAACTAAAAGCAAGTTCACCGACAACATTCATTCCTGAGCAAAACAAATGACACAATACGAAGCCATGGCACTACACTGAGGCAGCCATGATGAACTGCATTATGATAATGACCAGCTCATGGCCACAGCAGCATCCAGATAGGATTGCAGCTAATGAACCAAGCCAGAATGACAGGATGAGATGAGAACAAACTATGCAACCATGACAACTGACTCGGATCTATTTCATCTGCCTCTTCTGGAGCAGAACTGAGGCCTATTTGCATATGCTGCACCAAATGCTGATGTGAGAAAAGCAGATGACTTTTAACCAGGCCTGTGTGCAATAGTTGTTTGCCCACACCAGGAGCAGCATAGTCAACACCTGATTAACCACGGAGTGCATAAGGTAGACATACATGTTTTAAGAAAGAGTGGTGCATATACGCAGTACTGTACATGCAGCTGAGCTGATGCAAATATAACATCTGTATAGCGCTTGAAAGTCGGTGCATGCAGTTAAGGCCAGCCGAACGCAAAAGCAAATAATCACTGTCGGTTCATCATCTATATGCGATGCATCAACCATGCAGCCAAGTCGGTGCAGCGCAGCACACTGTGTACTATGGTGCAGGCAGGCACTCACAGGGGGCTGGCGGGCGGGGGCAAGTGACTGCTCCTGGCAGGCTCGTCCCAGCAGGGCTCTACCCCTGGCAAAGGGGTGAGAGGAGGCCTGCGATGGGAGACAAACGACATGGGCCTGGATCATTTTTATTTTTTTTTAGCTATACCAAGACAGGACTCCTCGCGAATAGGACTTAAAGGGAAACAATCACGGTTTTCAACATCATCTCCCTATATATGTTGTAGGGATAACACACTATTGGCAGCCACATTACTGAGCAGTCTTCTGTCTGTCAGTGATGTCACAGGCGAGCAATATGTGAATGTGAAAACTACAACCCTTACTTCCTGGTTTGCTGCTACCGTTGGCGGGCTACGTCAAAATAGGTGACGTTGTGTAAGAAGATGTGAATAACAATACTACTGTAGTGAATGCCCTAGAATGCCATAAAAAGTCAGCAATTCATGGATTGTCTACCAATGATGTCACCAGTGGACACAATTCCCCCCCCCCCAGTTTTCCTCCCCAATTGTATCCGGCCAATTACCCCACTCTTACCAGCCGTCCCGGTCGCTGCCCCACCCCCTCTATCGATCTGGGGAGGACTGCAGACTACCACATGCCTCCTCCGATACATGTGGAGTCACCAGCCGCTTCTTTTCACCTGACAGTGAGGAGTTTCGCCAGGGGGACGTAGCACATGGGAGGATCACGCTATTCCCCCGCCCCCCCGAACAGGCGCCCCGACCGACCAGAGGAGGCACTAGTGCAGCGACCGGGACACATGCCCACATCCAGCTTCCCGGCCACAGACACGGCCAATTGTGTCTGGAGGGACGCCCGACCAAGCCGGAGGTAACACGGGGATTTGAACCGCCGGCCCCCATGTTGGTAGGCAACAGAATAGACCGCCGCGCCACCCGGACGCAACACAATTTTGACGGCACTTCAAAGACAGACGGAAGACTGCTGTGTGGTATGGCTGCTAAAGCAGAGTTATCCCTACAACCTGTATATACTAAAGATAATGTTGAAAATCATGATCGGTTCCCTTTGAGCATGGTTTCCCTTCCTGCGCCACTTGAAAAGATATTAGGAATCATGATCGTTAAGTGCTACTCTGACTCCATGACTGATCTAGAGTCACAAGCTACCAGACATTTGATCTGGAGCGAATTTACACAGAATACTGGAACACTAGACTGAGGTCTCTTTTGAGGTCAAAGCATGTGTCGTACATTTGTACAATTTCACACAGACAGATATACATACAGACACACACACACGCACACACACGCGCACACACACGCACGCACACACACACACACAGATAGCTGATAATGTACATAAATGCGTGTCTTCAATGCTAAACATAAAATAGCCACTGTAAAAACACGGAGACTCATGCAGGAAGCAGACAGACAGCCTCTGAGGTTAAAGAATACAGGTTAAAGAATATAGGTAGATCAAAAATCAATACAAAGACTGCAGCGCTGGCACACTGGATAATGTGCTTGAAATGCTGACGTGGCCATTCTGAACCCTCTTTTAATCCACCTATGTTCCGCTAGAGGCTGCAGCGGTGCACGTGTTCTCCCGCACCTCCCTAGAAGCTTTTATCAAGCACCAGTATTTTGGAGGAAACCACCCCGGACTTCTTTTGTATAGATCTAATGATTTGCGTGCTTCAATCGGGATGTGAAAATGTGTTGTTGTTCCTACTTTCCCCTAGCAGTCACGCAAATCCTTCAGCTTAGTATAAAAAGCTCACGACGACAAACGGTGTACATTAGGCACCGTTTCCTGCTCTGTAAGGTGGTGCTTTGCAAGCCAGGGCGTAGGCTACTTACAATTACCACGCGCCTATACGTAAAATGTAGCCAGGGGCGCCGTCAGCCTAGCCGAGGCCCGGGACGAGATGATCTCGCGAGGGCCCCCCCCCTCCCCCTCGTGCCCTATAAATCATCTCATGTAGGCTACATATGAATCTGTTCTGACCTCTATGTCAAGGAAAATAAGCAATAATAGAATAATAAGCTTTTTTGTTACTGAGAAATACTTTGTTAAATCTTCACGGATATTTATTTTTGACAAAATATTCCAGCAGATTATTTTAAGGTTTGATGCCCCCCCGATCTGAGGCCTGGGGATAACTATCCCCTTTGTCCCCCCCTGTTGGCGCCCCTGAATGTAGCTATCATTTTTTTTAGGGGGGGGGGATCTTTTCCCCCTTTTTCTCCCCAGTTGTACTTGGCCAACTTAGCCCACTCTTCTGAGCCGCCCCAGTCGCTGCTCCATCCCCTCTGCTGATGCAGGGGAGGGCTGCAGGCTACATGTGGAGTCGCCAGCCGCTTCTTTTCACCTGACAGTGATGAGTTTCACCAGGGGGACGTAGCGCATGGGAGGATCACACTATTTCCCCCAGTCCCCCCCACCCCCGAACAGGTGCCCCGACCGACCAGAGGCGGAGCTAGTGCAGTGACCAGGACACACTCCCACATCTGGTTTCCCACCCGCAGACACGGCCAATTATGTCTGTAGGGACACCCGACCAAGCCGGTGGTAACACGGGGATTCGAACCGGCGATCCCTGTGTTGGTAGGCAACGGAATAGACCGCCACATCACCCAGACGCCCTTACTATATGTTTATTCTTCAGATTAATGTGGTGCCATAGCATGCCCTGCATGTTTTTTTAGTGTAGTTTAGTTTTCAGAGCAAGCTAAGTAAGAACTATACAATACTAGGTGCTGTAGTGGCTAGGTCTCGGTTTTGGCCGTTAAAAGCTACTTACGGTGACTCTATGCTTTTCCTGAAGTGCGTAACCGACAAGGGAGGATCTGAGAGAGGGGGAAAAAAAATAAGCAAATAAATTTAGAGTCTTTCATGGTGTGCATAATGGGTAGAAATCATACAGGTGTGAAGCTGTACATTGACGAGGGCGGCCAACCTGGTTTGCGTTTGAGTTTGCGGCGGTGCTGCTTGTTGACGAAGCAAGCTGCGAGCGTGCTGAAGAGTACCGCCGCGGCTAGGAAACAGATGGTCGCGACGACGCCGGCCACCACAGGCCGAGCCAGCCCATCATCAGCCACCTCAACAGGGGAGAAGAGGTCTGGCGAGGCATAAATAAATCAGTATTACTCGGGCTATAATCGTGGATACCACCCATCTATTCGTCACAGGGCCCGGTATTGCGAGTACTGTGTGTCAATACTGACTAAGTGTGGCATTTAAAATCGATGCAAAGTTTAAAAATATGTGTAATTCTGGTGCAATTTTAATATTTGGTTCTTGCTAAACTGACCTGTGCTAGAAACACCCACTACGTTGCTGCTCTCACTGATGAGGTCATCCATGACAGCCATCACTCGAAACTCATACCAGGACTCCTGCCGGGAACACAGAACACATTTTGTTTTTCCAAGTACTTTTTACCACATAAAACCCCCGCACAACAGATCATGAAATGATTCACTTTTACAGAAGCTGGAAGACGGCTCATTCATTACTGGCGCAGTATGTCTGTGAGCAAGATCTTGTAGCCTCGCAGAACATTTTAGACTACCCAATAAGTGTTATTTTACACACAGATATGAACTTATATGCATTTTTTGTTTCATCCACTAGTAACTATAGATTGATTTTTAGTCAGTTAACCCTTTTGACCATATTTTTCAATTATTTTCCATTGTTTTGCGGCCTCCCTGGGAGCTCACTGAGGCCTTCAAGTGGGCCATGGCTTTCTGGTTGACAACCACTAACCTGGACAGCCTTGACAAGAAGTCTGTCACTTTAAACTCGTAGTCACCGAGGGCTATTTCAAGAGTTTTGACTACGTATAAAAAATGGACCCCATTAGCTGAGGTAATAATAAGTCCAAATACATTTGGCACTGATAAATGGTAACATACCCTCAAATTAAAATAGACAATCTGCATTTTAACCACAAAGTCGCAGCGCTAATTCGTATCGGAAGTGACGAGCTGAAAACCATGAAAACAAATACCCACCTGGACAAGGTCTTTGGCTATGAGTTCTGTCTCAGTGGCTGGTATCAGGTCATCCAGGACCTCCCATCTCTCCCCAAGGCGAAACTCCATGATATAACGGTCAATGGGTGAGGAGTGGTTGGCTGGAGGGAGCCATGTGAGGAGGACACCGTGCTGCGTGCGGTTGGCTGTGAGGCACCGTGGTGGAGTAAGAAGCACCAGTGGTTCTGGGGTACTCAGAGGAGAGCCTGCGGAGCACAGCAGGGTTGTGGTAATTTTGGATGATAGATTATCCATTATCCTTGATGTCTGCCCCGTGGGCAAACGCTGTGAAACCTGCAGTCGATGCTGCCACGGTTTGCAGGTGGGTTATTTAGTCCTCGCTGACTCGATGAAAAACTCTGTAGTGATGTTTAGGGACTTGTGAATGGTGCACTAAAGCTGTGTTTAGACTTCAGGGAAATCCGATTTATTTCTCAAATCTGATCATTTGGACTGACGGTCCATATTGTTGATTGACGGTTGGGTTTGCGTGTTCAGGCATCATCAACCTACCTGCTTTGGCCGCTGTGATAAAGACGCAGGTGTGCATACGTACACCGACCATAACTAAAACAGCTGTGACCAAGAGCAACGGAGGTGTGTCCTCTCACTCTTCATGCCACAGAAATGTTTAGTCACGGTGCAGAACTCCTCCATCATACCAGAGGGCATCAGTGATGGAGGAGGCTGATACACGCGGCCATGTTTCACGCTGCAGTCACGGCCAGCATCTCTGCGCGGCGAGAGATGTGGTGCCATAAGCACTGGCCGAGCGACGTGGGACACTTTTTGAAATCTGATTTCAGCGGATACACACATCTAGAAATTCAATTTGAATCGCATCTCAAACCACCTATGAATGTGCTTTAAATCTGATTTGTAAAAGTCAATTCGGCGTGGGCTTCTGCTGTCCAGACTTGATAAAGGCAATCTGATTCCAATCGGTACACGGCAAAAAAAAAATCAGATTTGAGCTGTCCGCCTGAACTAAGGCACTTATCATTAAACGTTCTAGAAACGGGGCCGAGTGTTTTTCATCATCCACAGACCGAGAAGCTGAGGCTTCTGTCCAACGCTGCAGGCTGGCACAGAGTTTCAACATGTGGACCACATTCTGCCCACGTGGACTACAATCTGTAGGCTTAAAGCTTATTTCCCCCGTGAAGGTGAAGTCTGTGCTGTAACTGCAGTTATTCTGGCGGGAGTCAAAAGTCTTAAAAATACATCAGTGAGGATTTAGATTTGGATGTGTCTCCACCGGTGAGCCTACCTGCTAGGTGTGAGGAATCAAGGTAACGAAAGGTTTCTCTGATCAGATCTCAGTAGACCTGCTGCTGAAGTTTGGCTGCAGACCACTGCAGCGTTTTCAGCCCCCCTATGAGACGGCGTGAAGCCTCAGGTCCTCCGGCCGGCCGTATTAAAACCTCGTCTCAAATGAAAGGTTGCTGGGATTTTTTTCCAAAGGGGCTCCTGAAGGATTTTAAACTACCCGCCCGAGCAGCCAGAGTCAAGCCAAATCAGCATCAACTTCAAAATCACTTCTTAAAAAAACATATTTTCACAATTTCAATTTCATGTCACGCCTTTTATATTCTGACTGTTCACATTTACTGTGTTTGGCCCTTATTCAATATTATTACCCCTTTTATCTCTACGTGCCCTCTTGTGTTAATCTAGTTTGGCTGCTTTTATGTGATTATTAAAGTGATAAATATTAACTTAATGATAATAACTATGAGGACACAAGTACGCAGAGTGAAGATGGAGATTCAAGCCAGTGATCCCTGTGTTGGTAGGCAATGGAATACACCGCCACACCACCTGGACGCCTTATAGAGAAGATTTTTTTTTTCTTTTTTGGATTTTTCTCCCTTTTTCTCCCCAATTGTACTTGGCCAATTACCCCACTTTTCCGAGCTGTCCCGGTCGCTGCTCTACCCCCTCTGCCAATCCGGGGAGGGCTGCAGACTACCACATGCCTCCTCCGATACACGTGGAGTCACCAGCCGCTTCTTTTCACCTGACAGTGAGGAGTTTCACCAGGGGGACGTAGCGCGTGGGAGGATCATGCTATTCCCCCCCAGTTCCCCCTCCCCCTTGAACAGGCGCCCCAACACCCCAAACCGACCAGAGGAGGCGCTAGTGCAGCGACTGGGACACATCCGGATTCCCACCCGCAGACACGGCCAATTGTGTCTGTAGGGACGCCCGACCAAGCTGGAGGTAACACAGGGAGTCGAACCGCCGATCCCCGTGTTGGTAGGCAACAGAATAGAATAGTGAAGATTTTCTACTCATTCTGTGTGATTAGTACTAAAGTCTAGAGATGACTAATCCGAATAAATAGCTTTTTTTTTTAAAGGAATGTTTTATGGCAGGCTTTGGATACTGAAACAAGAAAGGCCAATAAAAATCCTTGCTGATGCAATTTTAATTGTTGACCGCGCAAAATATTTGGACGGGGTGTATCCGGTGTCGGTTTCATTGCTTTCCCTGAAGTGAAAAACCAACATGGTGTCTCAACCCTGAGTGAGCAGAGATAAGCAGTAAAAGCGAGAGCCAAGTAATAAGCGGACCAGAAATATGTTTAATAATACATGAGCTCTTTGTGGCTCATGGTTTGACTGCTAGATAGCAACAGCAATTACCTCACCTATATATTAATCCCTGTACCGTAAATTAAAAGATACGTGAACACCCCGCATGCTCTGTGTATGGACTTTATTTGCTACACTTTTTTCCCCCTCTACTTTATTGATCCCCATGGGGCAATTCTTTCTCTGCATTTAACCCATCCTAGCTGTGTAGCTAGGAGCAGTGGGCAGCCGCCGTGCAGCGCCCGGGGACCAACTCCAGTTCGTCTTGCCATGCCTCGGTCAGAGGTACAGAGTATTAACCCTAACATGCATGTCTTTTTGATGGTGGGGGAAACCAGAGCACCCAGAGAAAACCCACCACAGACATGGGGAGAACATGCAAACTCCACACAGTGGACGACCTGGGATGACCCCCAAGGTTGGACGAACCTGGGGTTTGAACCCAGGACTGTTCTTGCCGTGAGGTAACAGCGCTAACCACCGGGCCACCGTGCCTGACCACTTGATGGTCAGGATTGACTTACAAAGACCAATGGGCATGGCATGACCTTTGTCTTCCTTCCGTGACGGAAAAAATGAATAACTATCATATTTATACATATAGGTTGATGGAGACATCACTAGAGGGCGGTATATTCCACACCTCCGGTTTCTGGTAGGCATAAACAATCCAAGCGATGTCACTGCTGTAGATTACACAGCGTGGAAATGTAGCACCATTTTACAGTCACGGGTAAACTGTACACTGACCAAGTAGTCAAAGTATTGCACTGTCCAGTCAAACAACGGGGACCATGTGACTCGCTTGTCTACTGAGGGCATTAGGACACTATCGCCAGTACCCACCTGCAGTGTTGACCGTCACAACCTCACTGAACGGGCCGGTGCCCAGTTTGTTTTGGGCCAACACACTGAACTGGTACTCTGTCCTGGGCTCCAGCCCTGGTACCACCAACCACGTCTGAGCACCAGAAACTGGCAAGGAGTGCCAGTCATGAGGCCCGAAGTCTGTTCTCTTTGACCTGGTGAACGTAAAAACAGAGAGAGACAGACAGAGAGAGAGGGAGAGAGAGAGAGGGGATTAAACATAAGTTGCGCCATGAAATGCAAGGGGGCAAATATGGCATCACGATGGTGACTAGTCACAGGCAAAGGTCATGGGTGAGTGTTGGAGACATCTTTGAGTTGTAACCCCAAATTGGTTTTGTGCCTGTTCTTGGAACATCCTCATATGAGAAGGACAATAGCTTGTCGCATGTTGCAAAATTAGCATCTCATGAACGAAGGAAAATGAAGGAACCAAAATCAAAATCTGGTTTGCTATGATACTATCCAAAATATAAACTTGGATACTTTTTAAAAAAAAAAAGTCACTTTATTTTGTTGTTCTAGTTACAAATGAATGTGTTCTCTGCATTTAACCCATCCTATTGTATGGGAGCAGTGGGCCGCTGCAGCACCTGGGGACCAACTCCAGTTCTTCTTTTTTTTTTCTCTATTGCCTTGCTCAGGGGCACAGGCAGGAGGAGTAGTAATGCTAACATGCATGTCTTTTGACTGTGGGAGGAAACCGGAGGAAACCCACACAGACACAGGGAGAACGTGCAAACTCCACACAGAAAGGACCTGGGATGGCCTAGGGTTCAAATCCAGGACCTTCTTGCTGTGAGGCGACAGAGCTGACCACTGGGCCACCGTGCCGCCCACTTTATTCTGAGTCTAATGACAAACAAATGATATCCGGCTGTATAGAGGGCAAGCACCCCCGCACCCCCACAGTGCATGGTAGTATGTCGCCCTATCAATGTGGAGGCCGAAACTGGTGTCAGTCAAGAAGGCTGTCTCCTTAACTACATCCATTCATCCATAATCAGAACCGCTTATCCTGCTCCCAGGGTCACGGGGATACCGGTGCCTATTTCCAGCAATCATTGGGAGGCAGGCGGGGCGACACCCTGGACAGGCCGCCAGGCCATCACAGGGCCCACACACACACAAACACACACACACACACCTAGCATGGCCGATTCACATGACCTACATGTCTTTGGACTGTGGGAGGAAACCGGAGCCCCCGGAGGAAAACCACGGAGACACGGGGAGAACAAGCAAACTCCACACAGAGGACGACCCGGGACGACACCAAAGGTTGGACTACCCCGGGGCTCGAACCCAGAACCTTCTTGCTGTGAGGCGACCGTGCTAACCACTGCACCACCTCCTTAACTACAAATAAGTCGTATTTTGTCCTTGTAGTTTTTGTGAATCACAAACGGCAATCCTCTCCTTTGCAGAAGGCTTTAATCTGTTTCCTCGACAAAATGCGAAATGTGTACCCCCCCCCCCCACCCCTTGTGTATCATTATCAACCCTGACTCGGTAATTACAGGGCTTTGACTCGTAAATTCCTAGTTACGGCTCCTTGTACGATGTTGTATAATACAAACTCAGTAGAGAGAGTGCTTTGCTGCATATGCAATTTCCAGAGTCCGTTTTGTTATATTTACAATGAAATTATTTTATTTTATGGTGTGAGGTCAGCGCAGAGAATAACCAGAATGATTGTCCATGCTTCTTGCTAAAGCGCCGTCTTCAGTTTGCCTCACACACAGCTCGCGCGCTGTTTCCGTGAACTCATGACCACTTGAATACGCACGCAGCACATCAAATCCAAACGGTGACCTCATGGCACCTCGTTCACACAGCTCAGTAAAGGTTTTAATGAGGTGATTTCCAATTATCTTCCACTGCTTTCCCTATAAACCACAACATGAGCTGTGCATATGTGTGTCATAGAAACACAAAGTGTGTCGAGAGACGTGCGGTGTGGAAACAGTTTCTCACTTTGTTTTATCGCTTCTGGAGAGGAGAACATGGGGAGCAACATCGTCCATGTCAGAGCGACACCTCAGCAGTCAATCAAGCTGCACTTTATATAGCGCTTTTCTAGCTCTAACAGCCACTCAAAGGGCTTTACAATTAATTAATTCACACACACACACACACACACACACACACACAATCTCCTGAGCTGTCCCGATTGCTGCTCCCCCCCCTCTGCTGATCCGGGGAGGGCTGTAGACTACCACATGCCTCCTCCGATACATGCGGCGTCGCCAGCTGCCTCTTTTCACCTAACAGTGAGGAGTTTCCCCAGGGGGGCGTAGCACGTGGGAGGACCACGCTATTCCCCCCAGTTCCCCCTCCCGCCCTGAACAGCCCCCCTTCCCCCCCACCACCGACCAGAGGATGCACTAGTGCAGCGACCAGGACACACCCACATTCGGCCTCCCACCCGCAGACACGGCCAGTTGTGTCTGTAGGGACGCCTGACAAAGCCGGAGGCAACACGGGGATCCGATCCGGCGATCCCCATGTTGGTAGGCAACGGAACAGATTGCCACGCTACCCGGACGCCCCCCACTTTAAATGTATATTACAAGAGTACTCACACTGGGCCGTACCACACCGAGAATGTCTGTTCAAAGCCGCCGTCGTATCCTGGTTCCCAAGACACATTAGCGGAGGTTGCCGAGGGCAATACGTGGATATTGCCGGGAGCATGTGGGCTGGTTCCTGAGCATTTACGAGATAGAGAAAAAAATACATAGTTAGGTGTACACACATTCTTGATAAAATTAAAATCGCATTGGCTCTGATGTCATTATACACCTACGCTGAACTCATGTCATGTCATTTCACAATCGGTCAGTTAAGCTATAGATGTGTTGTCCAGTTTATTCATATTCCCTTAACAGCTGCTTCAGTAGCAGAGACTCTGAACCGAACTGATGGAGTTAAACCTGAGTCCAATCCCTGTATGCATCCCTCTGCTGAGACAAACGAAGAACAGTCATTGTCATTACCATTTCCAAACTGCTCTGCTGAGTAATGTAATCGGCCCATTTTAACTACGAGCGGCAGCGTCCATTGGCTGATGGGATGTCGGCTGAGGTTGAGGCCAGGTTGAGGTCAAGAGCAGGAACGTGGTCCGTGGCAGTGAAACCCCCTACCGCCACCATCAGCATAACCACCTACCAGCTGTGCCATGTGGCCTGACGCCAGTTGCTTCCTCCTGGTGTTACAGGAAAACCTAAACCTGGTCTGAAGCATCACAGATGTGTTCGCCCGCAGCTCCAGTGACACCTGTCAGCTGGGAGCCAGTCGCTGGAGGACTGTTGGGTTACTGCCAGTAATGGCGTGAAGACTCTGTCAGTCCGGCAGCCCTGGGGCTCTGGGTCAAACTCACAGAGCTACTCACATATCTCTAATGATACTAAAAGCTGCACCCAATGCCACTCACTCTCACTAGACACAGACATGCACACTCGCCTGAGAAACTAGCAGCAGGTCAGTGGTATTAATAAAGCTTCAAATGATGCATTACGCAGGTATATGGATTTTAGGGAGGTTCACATGAGTCTGACTTGCAAATGGAAATAGGATTTTTTTCTTCTTATGTTTCCAATCCTTTTACAATTTGAGGATCTAAAATTCAGATCAAAGAAAAGCAATCACGATTTTCAAAATGATCTTTATTATTATCTTGGAGGCACAACACTCCATCAGCAGCCATAATACTGAGCAGTCTTCTGTGTGTCTCTGAGACGCCACCGAAATCGTATCCGCTGGTGACACAGATGGTGGACAACCCGTGAATGTGAAAGCCTACTTCCTGGTTTGCTGATAGATAGGAGTCATTGTATAAGAAAATACGAATAACCCAGTCACTGAGGATGCACAAGCCAGTGCATTCTTAGTGCCGGTCCCAAGCCCGGATAAATGGGGGGGGAGGGTGTCAGGAAGGGCATCCGGCGTAAAATCTTTGCCGAATCAAATATCTACTCTACTTTTGGTTGCTCCCGTTAGGGGTCACCACAGCGGATCATCCGTTTCCATTTCTGCTGTCCTCTGCATCTTTCTCTGTCACACCAGCCACCTGCATGTCCTCCCTCACCACATCCATAAACCTCCTCTTTGGCCTTCCTCTTTTCCTCTTCCCTGGCAGCTCCATATTCAGCATCCTTCTCCCAATATACCCAGCATCTCTCCTCCACACATGTCCAAGCCATCTCAATCTTGCCTCTCTTGCTTTGTCTCCAAACCATCCAACCTGAGCTGTCCCTCTAATATACTCGTTCCTAATCCTGTCCTTCTTCATCACTCCCAATGAAAATCTCAACATCTTCAACTCTGCCACCCCCAGCTCCGCCTGCTGTCTTTTCATCAGTGCCACTTTCTCCAAACCATATAACATAGCTGGTCTCACAACCATCTTGTAAACCTTCCCTTTAACTCTTGCTGGTACCCTTCTGTCACAAATCACTCCTGACCCTCTTCTCCACCCAACCCACCCTGCCTGCATTCTCTTCTTCGCCTCTCTTCTGCACTCCTCGTTACTTTGGACAGTTGACCCCAAGTATTTAAACCCATATGCCTTCGTCACCTCTAGTTCTTGCATCCTCACCATTCCGCTATCCTCCCTCTCCTTCACGCATAGGTATTCTGTCTTGCTCCTACTGACTTTCATTCCTCTTCTCTCCAGTGCATACCTCCACCTCTCCAGGCTCTCCTCAACCTGCACCCTACTCTCACAACAGATCACAACGTCCTCTGCAAACATCATCGTCCACGGAGACTCCTGCCTGATCTCGTCCGTCAACCTGTCCATCACCATTGCAAACAAGAAAGGGCTCAGAGCCGATCCTTGATGTAATCCCACCTCCACCTTGAACCCATCTGTCATTCCAACCGCACACCTCACCACTGTCACACTGCCCTCATACATATGCTGCACCACTCCTACATACTTCTCTGCAAATCCCGACTTCCTCATACAATACCACACCTCCTCTCTCGGCACCCTGTCGTATGCTTTCTCTAAATCTACAAAGACATAATGTGTAACTCCTTCTGGCCTTCTCTATACCTCTCCATCAACATTCTCAAAGCAAACATTGCATCTGTAGTGATCTTTCGTGCCATGAAACCATACTGCTGCTCGCTGATCATCCCCTCTCCTCTTAGCCTAGCTTCTATTACTCTTTCCAATATCTTCATGCTGTGGCTGATCAACTTTATACCTCTGTAGTCACTGCAGTTCTGCACATCACCCTTGTTCTTGAAAATCAGTACCAGTATGCTTCTTCTCCACTCCTCAGGCATCTTCTCGCTTTCCAAGATTGTGTTAAACAATCTAGTTAAAAACCCCACTGCCATCTCTCCTAAACATCGCCATGCCTCCACAGGTATGTGATCAGGACCAACTGCCTTTCCACTCTTCACTCTCCTCATAGCTGCCCTCACTTCCTCCTTGCTAATCCACTGCAATTCCTGATTCACTATCCACATATCATCCAACCTTCTCTCTCTCTCTCTCTCTCTCTCTCTCTCTCTGTTTCTTCATTCATCAGCCCCTCAAAGTACTCCTTCCACCTTCTCAGCACATTCTCCTCACTTGTCCGCACATTTCCAGGTTATTGTCAATTATAAATTCATTCAGAATGAGGCTTTTGTTATTGAGTGAACGTGTGTCGAGCAAAACCAGTTTCAGATGATGTTGCTTTATGATAGGTTGTGAGGACTGAGGAAGGGGACGGAGACTGGACCGATTCACATGTCATTTGTTGTGACGGTGAGTGTGCTGTTACAGTCTTAATAGTTAGTACTTTTCTGCTATCTAATGGTGGATTCTAGTTATGCAGTTTGCCTTCTTCCATCCTCACCTGAAACCAGTAGCTCACCTCATTCCAGAACTGCAGCCCAATGCTCCCATCATGTTTCTGGTTGGCCGCGATGTCATCAGACTCCACAAGGTTCATAAACATGTCAATGGTCTCCCAGATGCTCCCTATGCCCAGAGACTCGACCTAGGATGGGTGGTTATGGGCAATGCTTGTTTGAAGAGTGCTCACAAGCCACTCAGTGTGAACACCTTCTTCACCTTCCCTAGAACCTGACATCTATGAGCTTGTCAATCCAAACATGGATGCTGACGTCCGTCCTCAAATCTCCACCCTTAACCACAGGCCACTGTTCAACAGCTTGGATCTCAGCGTTTCTCCAAGTTCTCCTCGTGGCAGTATCTGAATCGTGCCATTGTGAATCTGTCACATCTCTCACAGCTACCATAGCTATCCAGGTAGAGAGAGCAATGACTGCAGAGGGTGGCACTTGTGTCAAGAAGCACACACACCCGAGCAGCTCAGTCAGTACAAGTGCATAATTATCAGGGCTGTCCAGGAGGAGGCGTATTACTGGCTTGCCTAAGAAAGAGTGAGAAGATTCCTCAAGGCAGTCCTCTCAAAACTTTGGACCCCTTCATTGATGCACAGAATCGCTGCACAAGACATGGGCTGTGATATTTACCTGTATGGCTGTGACAGCAGTCCACATTGAGGTCATCGAATCTCTGGATACATCAAGCTTCATTAATGTTCTCCGGTGTTTTCTTGCTATACGAGGTCTTGTGAAGCAAATCCTTTCAGACAGAGGAACAAACTTTGTCAGCGCGTCTGCTGTACTCAAGATCCCGTCTAACATTGATGCAACTTCTGTCAAGAGGTACCTTGCAGAAAACAGCTGTTCCTGGCTCTTCAACCCTCCTCGTGCTTCTCACATGGACGGTTCATAGGAGAAGATGATAGGAATAGCTAGAAGAATCCTTGACTCAATGTTTCTCCAGCTTGGACCCTCAAAGCTAACACGTGAGGTACTTACCACAATGATGGCAGAAGTGGTGGTCATCATCAACGGCAGACCTCTCACACCTGTATTTACTGACCCGAGTGACCCTGTCATACTTACCCCTGCCATTCTCCTGACTCAGAAAGTAAGTGTCCTTTCAGCTCCTCCTGACAACTCTGGAATCAAAGACATCTTCAAACAACAATGGCACCAAATAGAGCACCTGGCCCAAACCTTCTGGAGCAGATGGAGGAAGCATTATCCCTCATCACTGCAGCCAGGGAGGGAGTGGCAGACCGCTCAGCCTAACCTGGAGCCTGGAAGCATCGTGCTCCTCAAAGATCAGCAGCTGAAAAGGAACAAATGGCCCCTGGGAATGATCACCCAGGTCTTCCCCAGCAAAGACAACAAGACAGAGATTAAGGTCTCCCGGAAAATGGGACTAAGCTGTTTCTGAGACCTTTGTCAGAAATTGTTCTTCGTAGTAGTGGCATTCAATCACACCAGGCGGGGAGTGTGCCGTTACAGTCATAATATTTAGTACTTTTCTGCCATCTAATGGTGGATTCTAGTAATGCAGTTTGCATAGAGTTTTAGGTGTCATGACACAGGAAGTTAAAACAAACAGGAAGTATGTTTATTTACATTGAGATGATATGTTGATGGACTTCGCACAATCTATTTACATCTGCTTTCATCTTACGTGGCATCATCTGTATGTATATTCTTATTTTGATACTTATCTTTACTTATATTTAGATATTCGTTAAGTTTACACCATTTATTCACCATATTGTTTAGAGAATTAGAACATAAGGAGGAACCACATGTGTGCTCTGTAATCCAAGTTAGCTGTTACTATGCACTGCTAGTGTTAGGCTAGCTTTCATGTTATTTAGTGCTGCAGTGAAAAACTTATTCATGTAAAGGACTATGAATGAGTACATTCCAATAATTTGAGACTTGTGTTTTTGTTTGTAGTTTCACAACTTCCAACGTTATTAAACCCGTGGACAACACTAACCGTCTTCAGAGTCATAATGTAAGGAAGGTGTTGACACTTGCTGCCAGTGCCCTTGCTCAGTAGAGAGAAGAGGGAACAACAGTACAGTGAGGGTAATGATTTCTGTTGATGATACGGTCAGGAATGTGAAGAGGTAGAATAGCAGTGTGATAACACCACAATGAGGAGCTGGTGTGAGCAAAGGATGCAACAGTCGTTATTGTGGGCAAAGGGGCAGAAGAGGGCTCAGGAAGGCAAGTGTGTGATGTATAGTCAATCACGTCTGGAGAACATCCATCCGTCCATTATCCAAACCACTTATCCTGCTCAGGGTCGTGGGGATGCTGGAGCCTATCCCAGTAGTCATCGGGCGGCAGGCGTGGAGACACCCTGGACAGGCCGCCAGTCCATCACGGATGTGGAGAACAGTGTGCTGCAAATTAGCAGCAAGCATGCGACTACCTAGCATGTTCAGGTGAAGACCGTCTCTTCTATACAGAGAGGAGTGCTCCCAAGAACAAGTCAAAGTAATGAATAAAACCAATGTTGTGCGCTATACTAACAGACTGGAACCAGGTATGAAGCCAGAGAATCCTGCTAAAATGCCCCACACTACAACCCAGTGTGGGAATTGGGCCTAAAATAAAAGCGGTTTTTCCACAACTGTTGAGATTAAAAAGATGCATAAAATCACCTTTTGTCAGCTGGGACTGTTGAAGAGCAGTGTCATTGGAGCCGACATGGACTATTACTCTCACAACTGTTGGAAAAGAATCAAGGAGTCCTGGGAGTTTCTCCAGGATGTCAGGAGTAGTGGCTCCAGGGAAGCAGCACATGACTGCATTTGCGAAATGGATGTTTCTGACTATGGAGTCCCCAATGACCAAGGTAGTGAGGGGAAGAGAAGAGTGGGTGACTTGATTGACAGTGCTACCAGGGACAGTCTTGGGAGGGGATGAATGTTGTTGGCCTGAGGGAGTGGCATTGGGACTGGGAGTGAGCAACCTACCCGAACGCCGGAGAGCACAGTGCAGGGGGACCCGTGCAAGAGGATCCGTGGTGGCAGCGGCAGCTGGAGCAGGGACAAGCTTCATGTGAGAAGGGGTAACATCGGCCACGGGAACAGCATCGGCCACAAGGCCATCAACAGGGTGAGCCACAGCATCAGCTGGTAGCATGGTAAAATGACATGAGAGGTTTATGGGCTGAGATGAGGCAGCTGAGGGTCTTTCTGTCTTGCCATGTCCGACTACCACCTCCGACCAGGTAGAGCCATCGGATATCAGCCTTGTGGTTAGTAATGTCATTTGCTGTTTTTAGGCAGTCCTTGCAAGGCATATTAATATTAAACCAGTTGATAGATGATCACAGAAAAGAAAGTTAGCTCCGATTAGCCATTAGCTCCATCAGCTGAAGGTTGAGTCCTCATGATTCTCACCAAGAGTGCAGGGAGTCAGTGCGGTAATCGATGATCAGGTAAAAATCCATAAAATAGGCAAACCATAAAATCAATTAAAATAAAGCTGTCACGGAGTTGTTAAAAGTTGTTAAATGTTAGAAAGTAGGCAGAGCAGCAAACAAACAAACCGAACCGAACCAGGATAGTCACACTGCAAAGGATACAAATTTGCATTATAATTAATGCAAATTAATTATATAGCTGTTTGTAGTGTTGTTATTTCTAATACAGCTAAATGTAGCATTGATAATGCAGCCTGTTGGGAAACCAGGATGCGTGTTTTCACATTCATATACACGATTTTGGCGCCGTTTCAGAAACACAAAGGAGAGTGCTCAGTATTATGGCTGCTAATGGAGTGGCATCCCTACAACATACGTATATCTTCTTCTTCTTCTTTTGGCTTGTTCCCTGTTTCCCAGGGGTCGCCACAGCGGATTTGATAGTTTCCATCAGTACTCTGTGAGGGCACAGCACTGCTGGCGGTCGTTGTTAACTCGGGCCTTGACCGATCCGGTATGGTCTTGTCAATATGCATAATGATTTGGCAAAATGTTATGTCGGATGCCCTTCCTGACACAACCACTAACCCTATGGACGGGGGCACAGGTAAAGCGCTGGATGTCATCCCAGTATTCATGGAGTTATGCCCATGCGTGTCATCATATCCCTACAACATATAATGATGAAATTATGATTTTTTTTCCCTTTATAATAATAATAGCTAAGTCTGTCGGTCCAGAGACTCAACATGTAGACAAAGCCAGGACTCAAGGAATTTAACAGGTAGGAAGACACAAAACCACTTCTCTCCTATTCTGGTATGTTTTCAACTGGTACATTTTCATTTTTCACCTTTGATGGTCTGTAAAGTCTGGTTCCCAACTATGCTGCAGACCTTTTAAGTCCCTCTGAGCCGGAGTGCAGCTTTTAGACTTTCAAGCTTAAAATTGAAGGTGACAGAGATGTTCCGCCCGTGGAGCTTAGTTTAGCAGAAACACTATCATCTTCTAAGTCACCTCTGAAATGTATTCATACAACCTTGCTTTTATGTGATGTCCTTTATGTTATTAATTTTGCTACTGCATTGTCTGTGCCCAATATTTTTGTCCCTTTTATCTTGTGGTAGCAGGACAAGCAAGCGACAAGACAGTGTTTCAACAGAGGCTGCCATACCACAAAAACAGATTAGGGCTCTTAATCTGCTATGAAGTTTAAAAATGCTTTTTGGGGCGTCAGATCAGAAGCCCACATTGGAAGAGTGTCCATAGATGTTTTATTGGTAATCACGTGATTAGACAAAGACAGCCAAATCACTAACCACTACCTCACCTTAACCCTAAACTTAACCATTGCTTAACTTTGACTCAACCACCATAATTGTAGTTGCTGTCAGTACTGCGCAAAAATCAACTTTCACACATGCAATGTGAATGTAAGAGAATGTGAATTGGCATTCCTCACTGGTCACACAGTTTCCAAGACGACGTCTAAAGACACTCTCTACTACTGCTACTATCTTCAGTTACTCTCGTTAGGGGTCGCCACAGCGGATCATCCGTTTCCATCTCTTTCTGTCCTCTGCATCTTCCTTTGTCACACCAGCCACCTGCATGTCCTCCCTCAACACATCCATAAACCTCCTCTTTGGCCTTCCTCTTTTCCTCTTCCCTGGCAGCTCCATGTTCAGCGTCCTTCTGCCAATATTCCCAGCACCTCTGCTCCACACGTCCAAACCATCTCAATCGCCTCTCTTGTTTTGTCTCCAAACCGTCCAACCTGAGCTGTCCCTCTAATATACTAGTTCCTAATCCTGTCCTTCTTCGTCACTCCCAATGAAAATCTTATCATCTTCAACTCTGCCACCGCCTCCTGTCTTCTCATCAGTGCCACTGTCTCAAAACCATATAAAATATAGCTGGTCTCACTACCATCATATAAACCTACCCCCTTGCTGGTACCCTTCTGTCGCAAATCACTCCTGACACTCTTCTCCACCCATTCCACCCTGCCTCCACTCTCGTCTTCACCTCTCTTCTGCACTCCCTGTTACTTTGAACAGTTGACCCCAAGTATTTAAACTCATACGCCTTTGTCACCTCTACACCTTGCATCCTCACCATTCCACTGTCCTATAGAGACTCTCATATTGATAAAATGTGGGCTTCTAACCTGACAACCAACAGTGTCTCTTTAGTAATGTGCTATGACCAAATCTTCTTTAGAGCACTGTCTTCACCATCATTTAAGCTTTCTCTGTTATAACATTCATTACTGATTCATAACCCATTCAATTAGTAACCACTTACGAACCCTTAATAAAATACACCTTATTGTAAAGTGGTACCAAAAAAATGAAGCTGGATCTCTTAAGTCACCAGAAAAGGTGGCCCGGCTATATCTGTTGGCGTTGTAAAATGGAAGTTAATAAGTGCCTGTCTCACTGAGTGGGTTGTGGGCATCTCGTACCGATGACAAGGAGTCGCGTGCTGGCAGTAATGCTCGTGACCACATTGGTGGCGACGCACTCCCATTCTCCATGATCCTCCTTACTGAGGGACAGAAACTGTAAGCTGCCACTGGGTAGGACATTGTGCTTACTCCTGCTGGGCTTCCCCACCTACACAAAAATCAGAATTACAGAGTTTTGAGTGAACTTGATAGCAAACTCAAGTTGGTTCCTAGTAAACCTCTTTTTTTTGTGCATTTTTTGAGCTGAAAACATGTTGGTTTGGGTTTAGGATGGTGGGCAAGAACCTACTGCCCTCGGGATAATTTCAACATCACATGGTGGGTTTGGAGGAGAAAAATCTATATAAATTTTTCCATCTGGGGGAAAAAATACATAACAATTAACCCCCTCCGAATTGTCAATGTATAAAGGTACGTAAACCAGTGGTTATCAATCCAGTTCTCAGAGGACTGCCAGTACTGGTTTTCTATTCAGCCAGGTAGTTAACTACATTCTCCTATTATAATTAGATGGCAGAAGCAAAGGTACTTGAGCCTGATGGAAAGGTACGCCACTCAGAAAATGGCCACTGGGGGGGGGGGGGGGGGGGGGACTCGTAGCACTGTAATTGTAAAATAAATGGGGGTCAATCAGCGAATCTGACCAAAATGGAAGGAATATCTGTATGTATGTATGCCTGTCTGTCCTTCAATTTTCTCAACAGACGTTTACCTGATCAACTTCACACTTGGCGGGCGTATTACTGAAGACCCAAGGAATGCTGCGTCGTGTATGAAATTGTTTAGATGAGCGGTGGTCGAGAAAATCGAAGGACAGACATACATACATACATACATGAGCTCTTCCCATGGCGACCGGACAAACTGCGCCACTCTGCCATTGTGACCCACATTGTGGTTGGAGGGGCTATTGCATCTGAATGGGCACTGCACTCGTTTCAACAAAATCACACAATTTAAGGGTGATATCTTTAAATTCATTTCTATCAATTGCAGCTGCCATATGACTTGCATTTTTCTAAACTTGAGCTTTATTCTCTTATTTTACGAGTGACGTCATAGCAGCATACATGTAGAGTACGTGTTGAAACGCTGATTTTGATCGCATTCTGTTCAACCAACACAGCCAATCTGCATTTTTTTTTTAGCCTCACAACTACATTAGCTAGCTTCGAGAAAAATGTATAAGGTTGAGACTCAAGTGTCGTTGTTGATTAATGAAGCTCGAGAGTATTTGGACACAGCATCTTCCAAGACCAAGAACAAAAAAAGAGGATTTATAGCTGTAGAGTCACATATAGCACTTTTTTAGCCATGTAGCCGTGTACATCTGCACCTCTTTTTTTACATACTTTTTCCAAATATGAGTAGGGGGAGACAGACTATAATCGAGTGCTTACTTAGTCTTATTTACAGTGGCAAGCAACACAAACTGAGGCAATCAATCGATTGTTCACAGACGTATATTTGGACACGGTGCAGTTGGTGTACCTTTCTCCAGGTGATGGTTGGTATCTCAGGGTCTCCAGAAGCAGCACATGGAATCACTAGCTCTCTCCCAGCCTCCTGACGGTACTCCCCCCCTGGCCTCACGTTAAAGTAAGGGGGATCCTGGACACACACACACACACACACACACACACACACACACAATGATAAACATAGTCCTCTGTCGCTGTCCACACAGCAGGGGAGAGCTGTGTTAGATAACAAGTATATCTTGTGTACTGTACCTTTAGCACCAAAGTGGCAGGGGGGGACATGCCCATAGTACCCAGGGCGTTGTAAGGCACACAGGTGTAGGTGCCCAGGGAGTCTTCTGTGGCCTCTGCCACCCGGATACTTCCGTCTGGCATCTGGCTCCACCCAGGGTACTAAATTACAAGTGGGGGGTTATCTACATCAGTTTTTCCCCAATAGGATACAATTTTGAAATAGCACTGCAAAAGCTAATTTCCGTTAATAAAAATATGACCTTGTTTTATTTTATTTTATAAATAAGTAATCAGCTCTAGGCGCCCACTGACTAGGGATGGGACGATTTAGAATTTTATTGTGGATCGTAATAAAAAACACTCATGAAGGGTGTCCGGGTAGCGTGGCGGTTTATTCCGTTGCCTACCAACACGGGGATTGCCGGTTCAAATCCCCGTTGCCTCCGGCTTGATCGGGCGTCCCTACAGACACAATTGGCCATGTCTGCGGCTGGGAAGCCGGATGTGGGTATGTGTCCTGGTCACTGCACTAGCGCCTCCTCTGGTCGGCCGGGGCGCCTGTTCGGGGGGGGGGGGGGATAGCGTGATCATCCCACGCGCTACGTCCCCCTGGTGAAACTCCTCACTGTCTGGTGAAAAGAAGCAGCTTGTGACTCCACATGTATTGGAGGAGGCATGTGGTAGTCTTCAGCCCTTCCCAGATCAGCAGAGGGGGTGGAGCAGCGACCGGGACGGCTCGGAAGAGTGGTTTAATTGGGTGGATATAATTGGGGAGACAAAGGGGGAACCCCCCCCCCCCCAAAAAACCCACTCATGAAAAGATGATCGTGGAGAATTTCCATTATCGGGATAATCATAAATGGGGATAATCATGAATATCCTCATGAATGACTTGAAAAAGCTGTCTAGCTCGCTCTTCCTCTCTCTCTCTCTCTCTCTCTCTCTCTCTCTCTCTCTCTCTCTCTCTCTCTCACCCTCTCTGCACTGTGTGCTGGGAGTTCTGGGTGGGTGTGAGTGGAGGTGGTGGTGAGTTGAGTGTTTGGTGCAGAGTTTGGACTGTACTCAAGTTTCCAACTTCCGAGATTTTTTTCCTCCTTTTTTTCCATCTTTTCTGTATGACCAGGTAAGTGTCTCTCTGGTTGTTGGCTGACTGGTGACTGCCCTGCCGTTTATCACTGGTTGTTTCGTGGAGGAATAGCGTCCTCTGGGACGCCACCTCTGTCCATCTGTCATGGGATCCGGATGTTCCCTCCAGAGCCCAGTGCGATGAGTGTGAGGGTGGAGGAGGTGTTGTTGGCCTTAGGAGAGCAGTCATTGGGACTACCTGCGGGGTGTCGGCGAGAGTCTGATGCGTTGTCCACACCAACACCGATGTTTTACAAAATGAACATTTTCCTCTACATTTTGGCCTCTCATCCACACACAAACAGCGTTTAAGGTCACTAAGACTGAGAATTTCTTTTTTAAAATGAAGGGGGAAGGGTGTCCGGGTAGTGTGGCGGTCTATTCCGTCGCCTACCAACACGGGGATCGCTGGTTTGAATCCCTGTGTTACCTCTGGCTTGGTCGGGCGTCCCTACAGACACAATTGGCCGTGTCTACGGGTGGGAAGCCAGATGTGGGTATGTGTCCTGGTCGCTGCACTAGCGGCTTCCTCTGGTCGGTCGGGGCGCCTGTTCAGGGGGGAGGGAGAACTGGGGGGGAATACCGTGATCCTCCCATGTGCTACGTCACTCCGGCGAAACTCCTCATTGTCAGGTGAAAAGAAGTGGCTGGCGACTCTACATGTATCGGAGGAGGCATGTGGTAGTCTGCAGCCCTCCCCGGATCGGCAGAGGGGTTGGATCAGCGACCGGGACGGCTCAGAATAGTGGGGTAATTAATTGGCCGGATACAACTGGAGAGAAAATGGGGGTAAAATCCCCTCTTATGGGGGGGATGGGGGTAAAAGTCCTCTCTGTGATGCAATGAAAATATTTCTCAACAAACTGTAAGGTAAAGTGATTCCAGTATGTTTTAGTGACATTTTAAGAGTTTTAAGCATGCTTTGATGATAATCAGGATAATATCGCAAATCGCACTTATGTTGCCCGGGATCAACCTGACATGACGTTTTTATATCGTCCCACCCCTACCACTGACCTTCTCCACTCTGAGCGGGTAGCCATCTTTCTCCCACTTCACCGATGTCACGGGCGGGTTGGCATCCACGGGGCAGCGGATGACCCCTGGCAGTTTCCGTGGGACGTAAATGACCGGGGGCATGTTGATCACTCGGGCAGGGTCTGGAGGTCAAAGTTCACAGTCATTGGGGATTTCCAAGGGGGGTGGGGGCAGAATGTGTGTGTCAAATGTTGCATATGATCAGGTTCATAGAGAAATCTTGTAGAAGACATGACGGTTTGCAATTCTAATGTGCACTATCACTGCCACTAGAGTGAAGGGAGTAAATTAATGAAAAAATATTCAATGAACATGTCTGTTGTGTTGTTTTGTTTTGTTTATATATGTACAACGTGTATATTATAGAAATTATATATCTTATAAATGCATAATGTATACCAATCCTGGATACATACATGCATGGGAGAGCTGGGTTATTTATGGATGTATTACATCAACTGGTTGTACTGAGGTGAAGGTATAATTTGTGCAATGAGGTAAATGTGTATACCTTAAGAATAAATACACATGCAGCGTATTTTGGCTAAGTACTGTATTGGCTCTCAGCTTTGGTGGCTCTATTCTAGCCTCCCTCCCTCCCTCTCTCTCTCGCTCTCTCTCTGGTGTCTCTCTCGTCTCCTTTATTTAAGGCTAGTGATGAAAACCTGTGGCCTGGCTGCAGTGCAGCAGACCCCCGTCTCTCCCCCCATACTGTAGTACAGAAATCAATGACCAGCAGCAACTCGGGAGCAAATTAGCATCGCCAACAGACAAGGGCTGGCGGTATCAAGTCAGATGGCACGGGGTGGCATTTCTCTCTCATCCGTCTCATCAGCTGAGCAGAAAGGTCACTTTCTCAACTCGATCAGGGCACCTTTAAAGGGCCAGACTCAAAAGGAAAGGGGACAGACAGGCACACAAGACAGACAGTCTGCTATGGGCTAAGGACAGCCTCACCCCCCCCCCCCCCCCCATCTTCATCTCTGAAAGCAACAGTAGCATCGGAATAGCTGATATATTCATCGTCGAATCCCCTGGGAATAAGAAAATAGTTAAACCAGTCGTGAATCCATGTCAGAGCACTTGGTTTAGAAGGTGAGGAGGCGGAAATCACTCCTTCTCCTCAGGACGTGACCTTGAAATCAGAAAGGTTACCAAGCGTTACCAGTAATCCAGCAGCCTCCAACACATGCATCCTCCATACTGCTGCTGTTCTCTCCGCACACTCACTGCTCATTGTACCGTCCCCCCCCAACCCCACCACACACACACACACACACACACACACACACACACACCGACACTGCGTTGCCACGGTAACACTCACACTGAACAGTCAGGTGTGCTGATGCTGAGGGCGAGATTCCCAGGCTGTTGCTCGGACTGCAGGTGTACTTCCCAGCATCCTCTGGCTTGACCCGGAAGATGATGAGGGTGCCATCGATGAGGATGCGCACTCTGAGCTTCAGATCACTGTGAACAGGATGCAGACATTTGTCACCGTGTGTCACTGAAAGATGCTCATGGTTGGGCGAGTACAGAGATGCATTTGCACAGTTACACCCAGACGTCATGAGATGGCAGCAGAGAGTCAAACAGCTGAGCAACGGGGAACTCGGCGCTGAGAGGGTTCCCAAAGATGGAGCAGTCAAATAAATCTGCTAATTGCCATAATCACCGGATGTTACAGCCCTTATGTGCCCCCCCCCCCACCGCTGCCATTTCAAATCAAGCGCTCTAATCGAAAAGTATGGATATCCCAACTGTGTTAAGAACGGCAAGCAATTCCACCGGACTTCATAACAGTTTACTACACAGTGGACCTGGACGTCCACACACAAAACCCATCGCTTGGGTCAAATCATACATGTGATGCTGTCATGCAATGTAAATGTAGCCTGACACATCAAAATCACCTTGGTCTGCTAAACAACCATAACTAATTTAACTGGATGTCTTAAATGTGCTTTCCAGTTTTTTATTTTCCACCGCTGGGGCACTCGCTGTCACTGTCAGTCAAAACCCGTTTGCTTGTTCTCTTCTCGCTTGCTCTCTTAGCCCGATACTGCCAGACCAATTCACAAATGCGAATGGCATCTGGCAGCGCAAATAAAACATGAGCTCGCAGATTCGTCTGGTTCCCCAGCCATCGGTCTCTCTCACTTGCTAGTAAACCTTATCGGCCTCTAAAGATTTGCCCTGGGGGAGCCCGCGGAGCTCCCGACTACACCTCAGATCACCACCGCATGAGTGGCATATGATGACACAAGCACTAAGTCACGTGATGTTGTCAACCAAGCGCACTAACCTGGCTGGCACGCTCCAGACAGACCCCTGCTAGGCCCGGTCTAACTGGCCCCGGGGCCTCAGCAGGACAGGGTACTGACACAAACACACTGGCACACATGCCTAAACACTCGCATCTACATGTGCACTCACACACACACACATCACATGCCAAGCCTCCAATACATCACAGCATAGCGCTCGGACACCCACAGTGCCTCTCACAACACCAAAACTGGGACATTTACGCTTTAGCGAGGGCTTAAAATGCCTCTGAGGTCTGAAGGAAAACAGGACTTCATGCCAGCACCGTAACTTTTCATCCGACTCCGTCGGCCTACGCTGGCTGCAGCATTAAAAGAGGCAGTTACAGTACAGTAGTGAACTCGATCATAACTTTACTTCTTGAAGTAGACGTTATCCTCTTCCCAAAACCAGGTATAGGTCAGGTTGCCGGGATACGCCTCTGCTTGACAGGTGAAGAGTGCATTCTGGGATATGTTGACAGTGATGTTTTCCGGTGGCGAGACGATGTAAGGAGGCCCTGAGAGAAACAGATAGGTATTAGTATAGCAGAGTTCATGCGGCCATGAAAAACTGGGAAATGTCAGTGAATCTGAGAATACAACTCCCGAGCCCTTGGAAAGGCTGTGGAAAATTATAATTTTGGAAAGGTTTTGGAAAAAGTCATGGAAAACCGACAAAAGCATCAGCAGCTTTGTTCAAGACTGGCTTACCAATGAAGTGTAACCATGGCGGCAGGGCTTTAAAATGTCCGTTATAGGTGTGCATGCAACAGTTAGTCCCGGTTTGCTAACACGTACCTCCGTCGGCAAGCTAAATTGCAGCCAAAGTGCAGTTTCAACAATCATAGACTTCAACTGCACAAGTACAAAACATCCATCCATCCATCCATCATCCAAACCACTTATCCTGCTCTCAGGGTCGCGGGTATGCTGGAACCTATCCCAGCAGTCATTGAGCGGCAGGCGGGGAGACACCCTGGACAGGCCACCAGTCCATCACAGGGCCCACACAAATGCACACACACACACACACACACACACACACACACACACACACACACCTAGGGATGATTTAGTATGGCCAATTCATCTGATCTACATGTCTTTGGACTGTGGGAGGAAACCGGAGCACCCGGAGGAAACCCACGGAGACACGGGGACAATATGCAAACTCCACACAGAGGAAGACCAAGGTTGGACTACCCTGGGGCTCGAACCCGGGACCTTCTTGCTGTGAGGGGACCACGCTTACCACTGCGGCACCGTGCCACCACAAGTATAAAATATGGCTGGCAAAAGTTGTTGAGAGTGCAGCGGCTCATATACAGCGGTATTTGAAATACAGACTGACGTCTGCGTCACATTTAGTGTTAAAATGCACCTTTTCTGTAGCAACTCAAAGAAAAATAAATTCTTTTGGTCGTGGAAATTAACCTTAAAGTTACGGAGAAGTCATTTATAATCACTGGCGAAAAAGTGTATGAACTCTGAAATCAACCGCCTGAATCAGCACAACAAACCATAGAACATAAAAACTATGTTTGCTGTATCAGGAAAAAACTCTTGCAGTAATAGTAGAGATATTCTACAGATTAATAACACTTTCTATGAAGCTTGCATCTATAATGCCCTATAAGCATTTATAACGCCCTATAAGTGTAGCTATAAGTCATTGTAAGATTCATTATAACCATGTATACGCCCTCACAACACCTCTAACCACCTTTATGATACATTATGTCAATTTAAAACGGATCTATGCAATATAAATGTCATCATTAGCCTGTTTATCTGTCAAATGTCATAATGCATCATAGCCAACTTGTTTTGCTGAAGTTTTGTAGAGATGCATAATGAGACTTCAGTGCTATTTCAGTCTTCAGCCATAGCCGTTAGTCATTGTAATACACATTATAGGAATATACGGGCGTTATAGTTGCAATAGATGCTTATAGGGCAATATAGATGCTTATGGGGCGTTATAGATGCTTACAGGGCATTATAGATGCAAGCTTCATAGAAAGTGTTACCCAGACTTCTTTCTCAAGACCGACCAGAGAGAGAGAGAGAGAGAGAGAGAGAGAGAGAGAGCGAGAGAGAGAGAGAGAGAGAGAGAGAGAGAGAGCATGCATACTGCTTGCAGAACGTCCTCACAGCCTGATGTGATGTACTGTGAGGATCCAGCTGTTGAAATCTTAATACCACTCAGCAGTGGCGCTCCCACATGCTTCACATTGTAAACTTTTTTTTATTCCCCAAGGTGCTGCAGGGCTGCTTCAGTCTCTCTGCAAAGCAGCTGCAGCCGCGAAAGCTAAGCTGTCTTTTATGAGTGGGTGGGTGTTGGTGGTGGTGGTGGGGGAGGGGGTTCACGCTTTCAGATTTCCTTCAGCGAGCACTGCTTTGTACATCAGGTGGGTCTTCTGTGCGCGCTGTTGCGATTGACTCGCATAACAATTAAAAACGGATAACGGAAGCGAGCATCACAGCCCCTCGGATATCTGCCTCTTATTGCTCTGTGTAATCATCGCCTCCCCTTGCTCTTTACCTCACCACGCCGCTTTTTTTGTTTGCCCCCACTCGACGTTCAACAAACCAAACATGGGTGGGTGCAAATACTTTGTTGACAGTTGTCAAATTGCACACCGCTGTAAATGATGCTTTTAAGATTGCATTGTTTAAATGCATGTTTATGTGCAGCAGTTTTCAACACGAGTGTTTTGTCTTATTTTTCTGTGCATGTGCATGTGCTCAGCATGCATACATGTCCAGTGTGTGGAGGAAACAGAAGCAAGCGGCATCCGGGTAGCATAGCGGTCTATTCCATTGCCTACCATCACGGGGATCACCAGTTCAAGTCTCCGTGTTACCTCCGGCTTGGTCGGGCGTCCCTACAGACACAATTGGCGGTGTCTGCGGGTGGGAAGCCGGATGTGGGTATGTGTCCTGGTCGCTACACTAGCACCTCCTCTGGTCGGTCGGGGCGCCTGTTCGGGGGGGAAAGGGAACTGGGGGGAATAGAGTGATCCTCCCACGCACTACGTCCCCCTGGCGAAACGCCTCACTGTCAGGTGAAAAGAAACGGCTGGCAACTCCACATGTATCGGAGGAGGCATGTGGTAGTCTGCAGCCCTCCCCGGATTGACAGAGGGGCTGGAGCAGTGATAGGGATGGGTCAGAAGAGTGGGGTAATTGGCCGGATGCGATTGGGGGGGGGCAAAAAAAACAAAGAAGAAAGAGAAGCAAAATCCCTTTGCTCTGCTCATACCTATATATATATATATGTGTGTGTGTGTGTGTGTATATGAGCAGTGTTGATATATATTACATATATATATATATGTGTGTGTGTGTGTGTGTGTGTGTGTGTATGAGCAGTGTTGATATATATATATATATATATATATATATATATATATATACGTATAGGTATGTTCCTCTGGCTCATGCTCTTGACAGACTCTTGCATACTAATTATAATAAACTTTATCTAACTGTAGTGTGAAAGTGAGACAGTCAGTTGCCTGTGTTAACTCATGTGATGCTCTCTGTGTCGGCGGCTGAGAGAGGCTGGTATCACAGCCATCTATGTGATCTGTGTCTCGCAGAGAGCCAAGTTAATGGACCGGAGACAGACAGTGATGTTCTCACAGACAGTCCTCGTTGCACACTTGTGCTCACACACACACATATATACACACACACACACACACACATACACACACACACACACACAACACCAGACAAGGCTATTGACTGACTGATACGAACCCTTAAAGACACACTACGTGCATCAAACCAGACAGCTGCATGGCTTTGTTCCTGGATGCCACAGAATACATTGTGCTAAATAATGAAAAAGGCCCTCCTTAGAGATGCAAATGCACCACGGGGCAGCAGGTACGTGGAATAGAAACCGCACACTGTCTCATCCCAAATACGCCTCTGTTTGATAAACTGGTGCTCTCCAAACTGTAAACAATTTAGTCGCCATTTATCCGAAACCCTCCTCCAACACAGTATAATGGATCCTCGGTTGTGCTGATCTTCGTTTATCGCCTTGTGCATCAAATTCAGCCTCACCTTGAACTAGCAGACGGGTTGTGTGCAGCACCTCTCCCTGGTCACTGTGGGCTCGGCATGTATAAGCCCCTCTGTCGTCTCTGGTGATTCCAAGGATGGTGAGACTGCCATCATGTGTCTGTGGGAACCATCAGAAGAAAGAGGGATGGGGGAAAAATTAAAACACGGATAAATAAACAAATGTGCTCAACACAGGCACCGCGAAACCACGTTGGGAGAATACGTGATGTGGTTCCATTATAGGGAGGGTACAACAGACAAAATATCAACGTGTCACTTTTTAATTAACTTTGGATCTGATGGGGGGGGGGGGAGATCTCATTCCTGCATGCAGTAACCGTGGGAACGTCTTGACTACGCCGCGTGTCCCTGCGCGGGGGCACTAGCTGACAAGATCCAATAAGCGGCGAAGACACACACTAACCAAACCTAATAGCAATGCCCTCATAAAATATGCAATGGGCTGCGAGGTTCTGTCCATTCATGTCATGCACAGCTGCGGCCTGGTCCATTCACGGAGCGAAGACGGGGTGGACCCGCTAAGCTTGCATGACTATTCCTATTCATCTGTATCCTGCAAAGATTTCAGCCAAGAGGGCTGAGCGGTCTCGACGCCCCCAAATAACAGTTGAAGTCAGCGGAAGTCAGTCGGTTGGTATTTCTTCATCTTGGCTTGACAAATTGAACACTTTGTGCGTCAACACACAATGAGTGCAGTGGGATGCAAAGATGCAGACGGTCTCCGACAGCAACCTTACAGATGAACTGCAGAGGTTACGGTCACTACAAGTGCTCTAAGCAGGGTGGGTTCAGTAGCAGAACTAGAATCACATGATTTCCCCCCTTTTTCCTCCCCAGTTGTATCCGGCCAATTACCCCACTCTTCCGAGCCGCCCCGGTCGCTGCTCCACCCCCTCTGTCGATCCGGGGAGGGCTGCAGACTACTGCATGCCTCTTCCGATACATGTGGAGTCGCCAGCCGCTCCTTTTCACCTGACAGTGAGGCGTTTCGCCAGGGGGACGTAGCGCGTGGGAGGATCACACTTTCCCCCCCAGCCCTGAACAGGCGCCCCGACCAACCAGAGGAGGCGCTAGTGCAGCGACCGGGCACGGCCAATTGTGTCTGTAGGGACACCCGACCAAGCCGGAGGTTAACACGGGGACTCGAACTGGCGATCCCTGTGTTGGTAGGCAACAGAATAGACCGCCACGCTACCCGGACGCCCCTAAAAATCACGTGATTTTCATGCACAAACATGCTCATGCCACAACCATGGAGGTGTAAAGAGGGAGATGCTAGCTGGCCAACCGAGACTAACGGTAATTTTAGGGTCACTTTTTGTGACACTTTTGTGACAAAAGAAACACAAAAGATGTGTCAGGGACCACACTTGTATTGTGTTATATAAAATACAATATACGTCATCACAGTCAGAATTGAAGGCGACAGAAAATGGGCTTTTTAACGCTGCAGGGAATGGCAAGAACTGAGCTGTACCCTACTGAGACTACGCCGAAGTGCATCGGCAACGCCTGCAACTGAGGAGGTCAATCAAATGAGAGGGCGGGAGCTTCCTCTCCACGCCGCTGCTCTGGAATCTGGATGTACATGTTGGAGCCTTGCAATGTAAACATGGTAGCCTTCTGAATATTAAAAAATCAAATTTTTCTGAACATCTGAGTGGTAGTAAGTTTTGTCGGTGGGGTCTAACAATATACTCCGCGGGAGTGAAATGGTGAATGTAAACTAACTTGTGTTTGTCTGTACTGGAAAACTCAGCTTTAACTGAATCTAATATACAGTAGCATGATGGTCACCAGTTCATACGAGTACCTTCTGCCCGCGAAATTATGCGTTCTTATGCTGAGCCAGAGAAGATCAGAGAGAGGGAGGACTGGGGAGGGTTGAATAGACGGAGGGAAAGGCAGCGGAGAAGCAAAGCAGGGGAGAGAGACTGAAAGGGAGAGACAGATGGACAGATAGGAGGCATCAGATAAGAGGAAAACGAGCAGAGGAAGGAGGAACAGCAGATAAGGGGGAGCTTTTAGACACCGAGAGGAATGTCAGCGTCTGGAATATGCAGGAGGCATGTAGAGAGAGACAGTATTGGGTTGTTAAACAGCAGGGGCCGCAGAGATGACGAAGAGGCTTCCTCCTCCTCCTCCTCTTCGTCTTCTCTGCCCTCATCTGTCACATTCCTCCCTTTCTCCGTGACGTCTCCATGGACGTGAGCACGTAGGGTGAGAAAACATACCAACACCCGAGCTAGGTGCCTCCTCGCAAGATGAAGCTTTCCAAGTTTTTGGCCTTTGCTGTGTGCATGTGCATGTGCACGTGTGTGTGTGTAAATATGTGGTTTTGGTGCATTAGCAGCTAGAATTATGAGAATGTCATGAATGGAAAAATGGATAGGATGGTAACTGCACTGCTCTATGTGTCTCCTTGTATACCGCTGAGGCTGGTGTAGTGAGGCGATGGGCTCTCACTGGTAAAATTCATTTTTAGTGTAACATTCATATTAGAAGTAATGTAATATTGATGCAGCAGGAGGAGCTTAATAATGCATGAGCACGTTGTCCGATCGTTTACTAAGGCGGCGGTGTTAAGGAAAGACTGTAGATAGTGAGGAAGAAGGGAGGGGGTGGAAAATGGGGGAGCCCCTTTACTGAGAAACTAACGGCAGGGGGACATTACTGTACATACAGTATCATCACAAACACACACACACACACACACACACACACACACACACACACACACACTCCCAGATGATTGATGGTGCCTGTGAGCTTCTCTATGTCTCTACATGTTAAGAAAGGAGATATTCAGAGAGAAACGAAGGCGTCCATCTTTTACGGAGCTCTTGGAAAATGACGGCCATGTTCATCTTAAGAGAGGGCAAATGAGAAGGGGGAGGAACAGAAGGCAGACTGGCCATTGATAGATTAGCCATTGATGCAATTAACCGATCAACAGCATCCAAATTCAAAGGGGTCTGAGGACAGTATACAGGTACAGGGTTTTAAGATAAGCCACACATATCATTCAATAGAAGTTTCCCTGATGATACTATGGAAAGTTACGGCAGCACAAATTTTTTGCATTAATCCATCCATCCATTCATTCATGTGATCGCAACCTGAGTAAAGTAAAATAGTACGCTTTTTTATTTTTAAAACAGGACCATCTTCCTTCTTTCCATCGACCATTGATTTTCTCATCTTCCAGAAAGAAAGACAATTTGCCTACTCACTCAGTTCTACTTACTGTCTCGCCCCTTTTGCACGCAATATAATATATACTATACATACACATATATACTGTGAACCTTTCCTTTGTCTGCTGGTCTTACTGTGTACTGTGCTTTTGATGACTGCATAACAAATTTTCCCTTCGGGGCAATAAATTGATTGATTGATTGATTGATTTTGTATAGCTAAATCAGCCTGAACTGATCTACTCTGCCCTAACTGTACTATGCTGACAGGCATTCACACTGCGACCCGTCTGACAGCCGTTGCATTTTCTTACCGAGTATTTTGAGTTGGTCACAAGCTCCTCCCCCTCCCTCAGCCAGCTGATCGTCGGTTTGGGATTTCCTTGGGCTGCGCAGCTAAGCATGGTGTTGCCCCCCTCCTTTGCCTCCACATACTGCGGGGGCGTTGCTGTGAAAGTGGGCGGGGCTGCAGAGGAAGGGATCACAGTCAAAACATTAATGGAAGAATACTATTGATTATCATAAAAATCTTATTTAATGGCCTTTCAAATTCCATTAAATTCCTTATAGATAGATAGCTAGATAGAGAGAGAGAGAGAGAGAGAGAGAGAGAGAGAGAGATAGAGATATTTTTTTCCTAAGGTTTAGATTCAGTGGGGTGCTTCGGTCGATGAAGTATTACTCGTTTTCAACAAATAAAAGATCCAAAATTGACTTTTTGTAGACTCGTGCTGTGCACGGGGCAGGTGTGTTCATCTGCACTCATCATCACAGAGAAGATGGTGGACAACGTTAACTTTCACGAACGAGTGAGGTAGGCGGGCAGATCGGCTCCAAATGCCCGAGCGGAAGTAGCTGGGCAATTTTTCATTTACACTCCCATTTATTCTCTCTGACCGGCACATGAAGAAGAGTCAACAAACCCAAAGAAGCCGACAACAGAACAAACTGTTATTCATTCATCTTCAGCCGCTTCTCCGGGGTCGGGTCGCGGTGGCAGCAAGCTAAGTAGGGCACTCCAAGCGTCCCTCTCCCCAGCAACGCCCTCCAGTTCCTCCTGGGGCATCCCAAGGCGTTCCCAGGCCAGATTGGACATGTAGTCCCTCCAGCGAGTTCCGGGTCTACCCCGGGGCTGGGAGGAGACCCGGAAAACCTCCAAAGGAAGGCGCCTAGGAGGCATCCTAATCAGATGCCTGAACCACCTCAACTGGCTCCTTTCGACACGAAGGAGCAGCAAACTGTTACATTTTTGCCCAATAGATGCACAAGCACACCTTTATTCATTATCTACAAATCTATTCTGAAGCCATCAAAACTTAACAAACCCGGGCGTCCGGGTAGCGTAGCGATCTATTCTTTGACTAAGTCTTTAAGTCTTCAATTGACTTCCCTAGTGCCTTCAACACCATCCGGTCAGCTCTACTGGGACAGCAACTGACAGCAGTGCAGGTAGATGCCCCCCTTGTGTCCTGGATTGTTGACTACCTTATTGGAAGACCACAATATGTAAGCTTACAACACTGTGTGTAAGACAGAGTGGTCAGCAAAACTGGGACTCAGCAGGGGACAGTCCTGTCTCCCTTCCTTTTCACTCTCTGCACCACGGACTTCAACTACCACACAGAGTCCTGCCATCTTCAGAAGTTCTCTGATGACTCTGCTATAGTGGATGCATCAGTAAGGGCGAGGAGGCTGAGTACAGGGCTGTGGTGGGAAACTTTATCACGTGGTGTGAGCAGAACAATCTGCAGCTCAATGTGACTAAGACAAAGGAGCTGGTTGTTGACCTGGGGAGGGACATGACACCAGTGACCCCTGTCTCCACCCAGGGGGTCAATGTGGACACTGTGGAATACTACACGTACCTGGGGGTGTATATAGACAGTAAACTGGACTGGGCTAAGAACACCGATGCCCTCTCCAAGAAGGGACAGAGCCGTCTCTACTTTTTGAGGAGGTTGAGGTCCCTCAGCATCTGCCAGACGATGCTCAGGATGTGGTGTGAGTCTGTGGTGGCCAGTGCTCTCCTGTTTGCTGTTGTGTGTTGGGGCAGCAGGTTGAGGGTAGCGGATGCAAACAAGCTCAACAAACTGATCCGTGAGGCCGGTGACGTTGTGGGGGTGGAACTGGATTCTCTGGTGGCAGTTTCTGACAGGACGACGCCGTTGCAATTATGTGCCATTATGGACAATGTCTCTCACCCTCTCCGTGACGTGCTGGGCGGGCACAGGAGTACTTTTAGTAACAGACTCATTCTGCCGAAAAGCACCACGGAGCGCCACAGGAGGTCATTCCTGCCTGTGGCCGTCAAACTTTACAACTCCTCCCACAGGGTGTCGGACACTCGGAGTTAATGGTCATTGGACCGGCCCTTCCACTTGTGTTACCCTGTCGGGTTTTGTTGGTGCTATTTGTTGTGTGCTTCGGTGGTGCAGTATAGATGGGGTGTTGTGTACACCATACTTGCTGATATATTTTGTTCTTATTTCTAGTTCTTGTTTTATCTTTTATTTCTATTCTTTTCTTGCTTCTATTTGTTTCTATTTTCTTGTTATCTTGAAAGTTTTTAGTTTTTTCTTATTAGAGCATGAGTGTCTGTAATAGAACCCAATTTCCCCACGGGGATGAATAAAGTGTTCTGATTCTGATTCTATTCCGTTGCCTACCAAGACGGGGATTGCTGGTTCGAATCCCCGTCTTACCTCCGGCTCGGTCAGGCGTACCTACAGATGCAATTGCCTGTGTTCATGGGTGGGAAGCTGGATGTGGGTATGTGTCCTAGTCGCTGCACTAGCACCTCCTCTGGTCAGTCGATGCGTCTGTTCGGGGGGGAGGGGGAACCGGGGGGGGGGGGGGTAGCGTGATCTTCCCACGCGCTACGTCCCCCTGGCGAAACCCCTCACCGTCAGGTGAAAAGAAGCGGCTGGCGACGCCACATGTATCGGAGGAGGCATGTGGTAGTCTGCAGCCCTCCCTGGACCGGCGGAGGGGGGGGGAGCAGCGACCAAGACGGCTTGGAAGAGTGGGGTAATTGGCCGGGTACAACTGGGGAGAAAAAAAAAGGGGGGGGGGGAACCTTAACAAACCAGCTGGGTCCAGTAATCCAGTGCATTTTTTAATACAAGATGTGACGTTGAGTTTCGCTTCAGAAAGAGAGGCATCAGTATACGAGCACATACGCACCTGGCATAAAGTAAAGAAACAGTCCAATTAGCACTTCCAGACACCTCCCCGTCTATCCTGCCACCCCAGCTTATCTCGCCAGTTACACCTGGGTGCGATGTTCTGACAGACACGGATTTAAATAAACTGGAAGTTTATGTTTTACTCGGTTCCAGGGCGCCACATCCGTTGTGAAGGTCCTCTGTTCTGCAAGACGGCGTGCATCGCTGGGTAGTTTTACTGTTGCATTGTCATGACGCAGCATCCTCAGCTCGATATGCTGATGTCACGTCGTCATCCAGCTCCTATAAAAACATATGATGATGCAACGTGTTTTGTGGGGGGGGGGGTTATGTGTGAAAATTCCTCGCGATAACTCTGATGTATCTGATGGGAATTTGCGTCACTCAATTGGGGAGGGGGGGAGGTGGCATCCGACAGCGAGCGCAAAGGCCGACGAGGGGGTTCATTCACACCAGCAGGTATGGGAACATCACACGGTGAAGCATCACAAGTTGTTCCACACGAAAATAAACGTTGGGGGGGGGGGGGGGGGGAGATGAGCATCGAAATTCGTGCCCTAGTTTTATTACTGCAGCTCCTCGTCCTCCGGTCTGACTCATCCTCGGGTTTATATCCTCCCGTGCTCCCACCACTGTTCTCCTCTGAGGACCACACACCACACCAGCAGATGGTCTGGACACCGGGCTCACAGGCTTGGCCGCTCCTCTGACGGCCTGCCGTACTGTATTCTCCCCTCACCGACGCCGTTTGTCTGTGTCACGTTATTCACTCGCTCCCTCTCTCCTCTTTCGCTTCCTGCGTCTAGCCATAGTGGACAACGCTCCGCAGGGAGCGCGCTTTTTTTCCTTCTTCTTCTTCTTCTTTTCTGTTCATTGATTTCACCTCATGAGAGCTTCAGGCAAGCGGAGCCGTTATATAACGAGAGCAGTACCCAAGGAAACTTTCTTTCCTTTTTACCCCCCCCCCCCCCGCCCTTTACCCACCGCTGTTCTCCTGAATCATTTATTCTTTACAAAACTCTGATCATCGTACAGAGGAGTGAAGAGGAGGAAGAGAAGAGGAGGAGGTGAGACAAGATCAAAAGTTGACTAGCCACAAACACACACACACACACACACACACACACACACACAAATACCATGTCTCCCTATACATGTGGGGACCCCCCATTGACTGCATTGATTCCCTAGCCCTTAACCCTTTTTTGGGTTGTACTTGGCCAATTACCCCACTCTTCCAAGCCATCCCGGTTGCTGCCCCCCCCCCCACCGATCCCGGGAGGGCTGCAGACTACCACATGCCTCCTCCGATACATGTGGAGTCGCCAGCCGCTTCTTTTCACCTGACGGTGTGGAGTTTCGCCAGGGGGACGTAGCGCATGGGAGGATCACGCTGTTCTCCCCAGTCCCCCCCCAAACAGGCACCCCGACTGACCAGAGGAGGCGCTAGTGCATACCCACATCCAGCTCCCCACCCGTAGACAGCTGCCCTGTGTCTGCAGGGCAGCCGGAGGTAACAAAGGGATTCGAACCGGCGATCCCCGTGTTGGTAGGCAACGGAATAGGCCGCCACGCCATCCAGACGCCCTTCTAGCCCTTAACCCTAACCTTAATCATCATAACTACATGCCTAACCTTAACACTTCCCCTAACATAATCCTAATTCTAACTTTAACCCTACACCAAAGTCCTAACCCTAAAATACACCCTTTTCCTCATAGGGACCCAAAAATTGTCCCCACAAAGTAGGTGATTTCGGGTTTTTCTATCCTATTGGTGACATTTGGTCCCCATTAGGATAGAAAAACGTGGTACACACACACACAACCTCGCAAATCTATCCTTGTGGGGCCCCCTCATTGACAACATTCATTCCCTAGCCCTTAACCCTAACCTTAACCCCACAAACTACATGCCTAACCTTAACCCTTACCCTAACCTAACCCCAACTCTAACCTGAACCCTAAAACCCAGTCCTAACTCTAAAATAGACCCCTTTCCTTGTGGGGCCCCATAAAATGGCCCCACAAGGTAGGTGGTTTCTGGTTTTTCTATCCTAAAGGGTCCATTTGGGCCCCGTTAGGTTAGAAACACACACACACACACACACACACACACACACAAACACACACACACACACAGAGACGTACTTTGTTACTCTGTCCGTCAAAGGCTGAAAAGCTCAGTGATCACCGGACTGCCGCAGGAAGAGAGAAAGGAGGAGAGGACAGAAGGACACGAGAGAAGACGAGCGTAGAAAAAGGAGAGAGAGGAGAGGAGGGAGGGCACAAAGTGGCCTCGCTGTCTTTTTTTGGGCACAAGGCCGCGCCATCTGACACCTGCCACCGACTGGGCATGGATTTCTTGCCCGCTTGGCAGGAAGTTAAGGGCAGCGAACAGGAACTCAAAGCAGGAGTGTATTGCAAAACACTGCCGGCCAAAGGAAATGACTGCGCTCAGTGTTCGCTCGCGCGGTGTTCGGTGGACGACGGCACCTGCTTCCTTCCTCCAGACGGGCCTTCAGAGGACCGGTTCGTATAGGACACGGAGTCACAATATCAGTTCCCTTCACAGATGTCTGCACACAGACACGGCCGCCGCTGGTTATTTGACCGCGCTCGGTGCTTCGGTGAAGTCCGCAGTCTGCCTTTAGATCGAGACGACAGAAACGCCAGCTTTTGTTCTTTTTTAAAAGCGGACCTCCATCTGTATGTGTTTGTGTGTGTCCTCCTGCGTGGGTATACCGTGTGTCTCTATTGCACACACACACACACACACACACACACACACACACACACACACACACATAATCCCCAGCACATCATGCGGCACAACAGCGTGGAAACGATCAGCAAATTGACGGCCGAGTTGATTGGCAGCAGTTCAGTTGATATAATGTTGATATATGATGAATCAGTTGAGTCGTTTGTCGAGTAAAAATGCCACACGGCTTCACAAAGGCAGATGTCAAATTTGTTTGCCGTTCTCTGATTTATCACATCATAAAATCCATATTCAAAGGCTTCGTTTTTTTGGGCCGCTGGTCAGAACTTCCAGTATTTCTCATTATCTTTAACATTTTCGAGCGAAAAATAATTAATAGGTCGAAAAAATTAATTGGTCGATTAATAAATAATGAAAATAATTGTCGGTTGCAGCCGTAACGTGTAGCATGCCACATATACTCTACATATGAATATGAGAGATACTGTTGGGATGTTATTTACCAAAAACCCTGGAGAATCAATTATAGCCGAGGGGCCTGAGAAGAAAGGAGAATGGACACCGAGCGAGAGAGAGAGACAGAGACAGAGAGCCCCTGAGTGAGATGGGGGGTGGGTGAGACAGAGAGAGAGAGAGAGAGAGAGAGAGAAATGCATAGAAAGAGAGAGCAAGGGAGAGAGAGGGGGGATACAGAGAGAGAGAGACAGAGAGGGAGACAGACAGAGAGAGAGAGGGAGACAGAGAGAGAGACAGAAAGGCATAGAGAGAGAGAGAGAGAGAGAGAGAGAGAGAGAGAGAGAGAGAGAGAGAGAGAGAGAGAGAGAGAGAGAGAGAGAGAGAGAGAGCGAGGGAGAGAAAGAGAGTGGGTGAGTGAGAGAGAGAAAAAGGTACAGAGAGAGAGAGCAAGCAAGGGAGAGAGGGGTATAGAGAGCGAGAGAGAGACATAGAAATACAGAGAGGGAGAGAGAGAGAGAGAGGGAGAGGGAGAGAGAGACAACAGTCCAAGTTGTGAATAGAAACTAATGAGGCTACAGAAATGCAGCGCTGCCGCTACAGGATGAGGTTTCATACAAACACACTTTTTACCCTCTGAACAAAGTTCAGAGGGTAAAAAGTAAGCATGCTGCATTTGAACACACACACACACACACACACACACACACACACACACACACACACACACACACACACACACACACACAAGAAAATATCGTGTATTGTGTCGATAATGACCTTTTATATAGATCAGCATCTTTCAGCCGGCAGTGACTATGCGGCGACGGGGTGTGTAAATGGGACTTCACAGTGTTTCATGTGCGTGTCATCATTATTCAAACACAACAGGCTCGCCCATTGTAAAACATATGCATTGTCAAGCTGAATATGCAGTAGTTCTCACACGGTGTGCACAAGTTAACAGACCAAATAAACGCAGTGTGTGTGTGTGTGTATGTGTGTGTGTGTGTAAGGGCCTTGGCGGTATTTTGCTCACAAACTTCTCTTAACGTAACAGTGGCTATCTGAAGTTAGGGACCGGCGATGCTCGCTCACAGAAAATCTCCGCGTCTGGCTGAAGCAATTATTTCCCAACGCCCGCGTGAAAAATCGTCCATCCACTTACGCTACCCAGCGACAGAACCTCCACGAAGGAACTGCAGAGGGCAGCGTTTGTACCGGCGGACATATCCGCAGCGGTTATTCTACTGTGTCCTTGCTGCCTCCCGCATCTGCAGAGAGGAAACGTCTATTAATCCACGTTTCCTGCACAACAGCTGGAACGGCCCTTCACAAAACATCAGCAGCTGTTCTCACATGAATAAAGGGTGGCGATAAAGGGCCTCAAAAGCGGGAAACGTACACGGTAGCCACTGCACTGCCAGCTCCCTTGATGAAATCCAAGGTACACATGACGCCGTCGCATCCTCTGAGCCACCGAGGCGTCGCTGGGAAATGCAAAGGTGCAGATTCCCCCCCCCACCCTTTCCTTTCCCGCCTGCTCATCACTTTGATAGCTCTCAAGACTATCACCGAACATCCCTGCCGGAAACGCTTCACATGGGCTCACAATCAATTCTCCTCTAACCGGCATCTCATCCTGTCTCCCCGACCCCGCCGCATTCGGTCCTGATAATGACTGGAGGCGAGGAAACCCGCAAACCCTAACCAACGGAAAAGTCAAACTGGAACACGGTTCTTTTTTGATAGTTGCACCATCCTTTTTTTTTTTTAATAGACAGCAGGCAATGACTTTCACCAAAGACAGATGGAATAGTCTGACGACTGGGGTGGGGGCGGGGGGGGGATGGAGGGTATTCCACATCTAATCTTCAAGATGTAGTCTAATTCATAAAATTAACCCAGGGCGTCCGGGTGGTGTGGCGGTCTATTCTGTTGTCTGCCAACGCGGGGATCGCCGGTTTGAATCCCTGTGATACCTCCGGTTTGGTCGGGCCTCCCTACAGACACAATTGGCCGTGTCTGCGGGTGGGAAGCCGGATGTGGGTATGTGTCCCGGTCACTGCACTAGCGCCTCCTCTGGACGGTCGGGTCGGGGCGCCAGTTCGGGGGGGAGGGGGAACTGGGGGTGAATAGCGTGATCCTCCCACGCACTACGTCCCCCTGGCGAAACTCCTCACTGTCAGGTGAAAAGAAGCGGCTGGCGACTCTACATGTATCGGAGGAGGCATGTGGTAGTCTGCAGCCCTCCCCGGATCGGCAGAGGGGTTGGAGCAGAGACCGGGACGGCTCGGAAGAGTGGGGTAACTGACCAGATACAATTGGGTAGAAAAAAAGGGGGGGGAATTAACCCTAACCCTTTCCCTAAGAACTACCCCAATCCCAACCTTAACCCTAAAATGATCCAAAAACAACCAAACTCTAAACCTAACCTGAACCCTGACCTGAACCCTGACCTGAACCCTAACCTGAACCCTAACCTTAACACTGAGACGAATTTTAATAGCGAATTCTAAACGTTAATACCAGACCCAAGCCTAACCATGACTATAACCCTAGCCCAAAACCTAAACCCCCGCCCAGAAATATGTCCCCGTGAGATAGATGCTCTCTGATTTTACTATCTTTATGAGTACATGGGGTCCCCATGAGGACACAAAATGTGTATATACACACACACACACACACACACCCCCATGAGGACACACACACACACACACACACACCCCCATGAGGACACACACACACACACACACACACACACACGTTCCCAGATGAGAGAGCACATGACTCACCATTGACCGTGAGGTGCACCCAGCTGCCGTTGTGGAAGGTGTCGTACTGCTGCTCCAGCATCAGGACCCTGCACTCATACCAGCCCTGGTCCTCGGAGCGCACCGGGTCGATCTGCAGGGAGGCCTTCCCGTGCAGGGAGGCCCGACCTGGAGAGAGACAGGCAGGAGAACAAGCAACGCCGGGGATCAGAGGTTTGTCAGCTCAAATGCTCCTTAAAGGAACAGTTCGGCTTTTTTCTATCTCTATTTTATACTAGGCGCTCTCGCAGTGCGTAGGTAGGTTTCGTTTTCACGGTCATCCATCCTGTTCTTCTTCCTGGACACCCGGCTCCAGCTTACCATCGCTACAGTTCAATGCAATTAATGGGGGACAAATCCACCATCCTCGTCCAGCGCAACAAAGGACGCCACGGTTCAGCTAAGGCTAACGTGGTGCTACTACAGCCTATCATAGCGAATTTGAGCGGTCATTTTAAAATTTTACTTTCGTTTACTGCCATGTTACTTCCTGCAACACAGCCTACAAGCAAAGCGAAGCAAACGCTATTTATCAATAAAGATAAAAAATAAAAAATCAACATCCATCCATCCATCTATTATCTGAACCGCTTATCCTGCTCTCGGGGTCGCAGGGATGCTGGAGCCTATCCCGGCAGTCATTGGTCGGCTGGCGGGGGAGACACCCTGGATAGGCCGCCAGGTCATCACACAGGGCCCACACATATTTTCAAAATGGCTGCTCCGATTCACTATGATAGACTGCTGTAGCACCATGTTAGCGCTGGCTGAACTGTGGCATGTTTTTTTTTAACCTTAACAAGGATTGTAGCGTTGTCTGTTAATTACATTTAACTAGATGGCAAGCTGGAGGTGTGCACCCGGTATAAAGAAAAAGATGGATGACTGTGAAAATGAAACATACCCATAGACCACATAATAACTAGTGAGTATAAAATAGATAGACTTCAAAAAAAGAAAATTTATGGAGATCGAAATGGTGCGCGGGGGGCTGGAATCGGCAGAAACACCACCGTTTTTACATAATTTCCCCTTATTTATATCATCTACTCATATATTCGTAATGTGTGTGTGTGTGTTAGTTAGTGTAGATAGTGGGACCGAAAACTAAAGCACTTATGATCCTAATTATTTTTGGAGGTGGTAGGTATTGTCTCAGAGAGTAAGGGGGAAAATCCCAGAAAATTAAAAGTATGCATAATTATGCAAAATATGCACTTTTCTAAAAATGGCTAAAAAACCACTTTTCTCGGCATTTCAGATGATTCTGAGCATCTTTGATTTTTTCCCCTATATAAAAAAAAAATTTCCTGGGACTTAGAAATGTTTTGGCATTATGCAAAATATATGCATTTTTGCAAAAATGCACTTATGATCCTCATTTTTTTTGGAGGTGGTAGGTATTGTTCCAGAGAGGACCAGAAAAATAGAAGAAATTTAAAATATAATTATAATAATTATGCATAATTATGCAAAATATGCATTTTCTAAAAATGGCTAAAAAACACTTTTCTCGGCATTTCAGATGATTCTGAGTATTTGGGGGGAGGGGGAGTTGGAGTGGGGGGGGGGGGTTTAGGGGCAGGGGGAAGGCGGTTAGCTGGCAGGATGAAGAGGAGGGAGATTTAGACGGGTGGAGAACCCAACCGCTACATTGTAGCGGGGTTCTTCTAGTATGTATTATATATTTGAAACACCGAGCAGAACTCAAGTAAGAGAGTCCGCTTGCTGCCGTTTCGGTTTGTTTTTCTCTTCCGATGCATCTTCTGTGCAGCGACGCTACAGGCCGGCACTTATTCCGATATCTCTCTACAAGGAAAAAACCGCCGCTGAAGAAGCAAATAAAAAAAACTGCCAGGTGAATTACGCCTCTCATGCTCATCCGTCTGTTTTGGAGGTTGAGGCGCGGCAGAGAAATCAAATGATTCGACTCTTTGCGGCAATAAAAAGGTCGATTATTTCTTATTGTCTGAGTCGGATATAAATCCCTCTCTGAATATCCACTCGCACAACATAATGATAAACACACAAAACAACAAACTCGCTTATTAACACGCAGATACGCAACAACAGCTGTGGATTTAAAGTCTGCTGACACACGAATGACAGGTCTAACGGCGTCTCATAACACAACCTCTCTGGAATTTGCAACTTCCTGTAACTTGCTGTGAGTTTGAGTACCGCTCAGTGCTGTATGAATGTTATATCAGGGATCAGCGACATTTATCTGACATTTCATTTCATGTAGTTGTGTACATGAAATGAAATATTGTTTCCCCCCCCAGCCCAACAGTGCAACACAAAGACACAAACACATATCCAAACTACAAGAACACATATGTCCAAACTACAAAAACTACAAAAGTATCCAACATATTAAAATTAAAAACACTGAGAATTGAACTGAACTTGAATTGAATTGAATTGAGAGAGTGAACGCCAGCCAGGATGACTGTCGGAACTGCCGGTCTGCATGGGCTAGCAGTTAGCTTAGCCTGCCCCGCTTCCGTGTCCTGTCAGATCGCCCTCGGTGCTTCCGCTTCAGGCACAGCTCCGGGCAGGGCCGTGGTCTCTGGGACCACAGGATGCAGCAGACCAACCCCTCACAGCCGATCCAGCGTCAGCTCTCCCAGCCAGACACCTTCGACACACCTCCCCGCACTCCACACGATGACACCAAAAACACAGTCAATGCTAGGCAAGGCTGCCGGCAGACCGCCCTCTGTGTCATCGGAACTGCCGGTCTGCATGGGCTAGCAGTTAGCTTAGCCTGCCCCGCTTCCGCGTCCTGTCAGACCGCCCTTGGTGCTTCCGCTTCGGGCACAGCTCCGGGCAGGGCCGTGGTCCAGGGCCACAGGACGCAGCAGACCAAGCTCTCCCAGCCGATCCAGTGTCAGCTCTCCCAGCCATCAAACGAAGACAACTTAGACGCAGATGTGGACAATGACACTGCATGGAGGGTACTGGATGAGGCCGCCGCAAACATAAGTTCATGCCGCCATCTTCCCACATGGTACTGGGTGAGGCCGCTGCAAACCTGAGTTCACGCCACCATCTTCCCGCGATAAGGACTTCCTCTTCACCTCGACATGATGTTAAGTAGAAAATACAACAACGACTAACACTGATTTTTTTTTTAAACTTGAGTATACTACATACTCATAGTTCAATGTATACTTAGGTTCACATATATTCTATGATAATCAACATTATAAGTAAAATACACAGAAATAAAAGGTAACACAACAAAAATTGTCTAGGTCTGCTCAAAATTGCTATTATTAAGCCATAATTGCTCTACCGAGTCTTGCTGGTCTGATGTCCTTTTTAGTACAGGGTGAAAACAACACTTGGTTTCATCCAATATTCTGGCCGAAATTAGATCTACATAGAAATCTATACTTAATCTCAGCTCACAACTCATTCAGGCTGTAGAATGAATTCTGAAAGAGGACCTCAGGTGCCATCGCCTCAGAGGCGTGTCGAAGACTCCCAACGCCCAGATAAGCATCCGGTGTCCTACCATAAATGATTTCAGTAATTCAACAATAACAAACAGATGCAGGCTGCCAAGGAAATCTAACAACTCCTCCGGTCTTATTTTTATCAGGACATGTTGAGAGCCCCCAGACACACCTTTGCACTTAGCCCAGAGGTCGACCTCCTCCCTGCCTCGCTTTTCTTTGATGGCATCATGGGAGGTAATTTGACGGCTGACGGTAAAGCCCATGGACAAAGTAGGGCAGAAGTGAGCCAGACCCCGAGCAATATGATGACAGAGCTACTGCTGCACCACGCGTGTCCCTATCTTAAAATTCCCCTTAATCCCGTGAGGAGATGACAGAGAAAAACGAAAGCATCGCTAACGTCTCGCAGGTAATCAAGAGTCGAGGATGGCAAATGTATTTGCATGCAGGAGCCGTCCATCAGAGACCCCCACATCCAGGTACTGCGAGAGATTTACTGTCCAGTGCCACTCTCAATGTTCAAGATGTGTGCCATAGTATATGTGGTGGGAAGGCATCCTGCTAATACATATAACTTATTTGTGAGGGCAACCTCTTCAGGATGAAGGTACCAGGGGTGTTCAGAGGCTCACGCTTATTGAGTGACAGCCAGTTTCACCAATGTCCTCCCTCAAGAAGAAGTGCAGCGCTGTGCTGAAATTTCTTTAATGCATAATTTGGGCAATGGAAGATGAGCTGCATGTGTAAATGTACGAGGACAATATGTCTTGATCCATGCTCAATAATCCAGGTAAGTTCAACTCTGTGGACACCCACGATCAAGTTCACCAGGGAGGATGTGAAAAATGACAGGTCAGCCTTCTTAGACTGTGAAATTGCAGTTGGTGATGGGGGACATTTGATTGTTGATGTTTACCGCAAACCAACACATACTGTTCAGTGCTTAAGGTTTGACTCTCATCATCCACTGGAGCACAAACTAGGAGCCGTCAGGACGCTGTACCACCGAGCTGACGACGTCCCCACCGCCACAGCGTCCGGGGAAGGGGAGAAATCCCACATTAAACGGGCCCTGGTTATGTGTGGTGATCCTAACTGGGTGTTTGTCAAAGCCAGGAAGACGCCCAAACGGTGCACCAGCCAATCGAAGAGAGGAGAAGGACAACAGCTGTCAACCAGTGTAAACCAGTGGTAAGTGGCGGGAGTGTCGGAACAGTTGAGACGTGTAACTTCCAAACGCCGCATCTCAGTTGCTTTCGAACCCCAAAACACGCCATCTTGATGCACGCTCCACAATCCGGGTAAGAAACTCAAAGAGGGTTGAATCAGTTCATCTGGACACAACGAGAGCAGAAATTTGACATTTGCCAAAACTGCACAGCATGTCTTCGAAAAGCTCTCAAAGTGTGCCGTGAAATTTCAAGTTAACACAATATCTGGACCCCCCCCTCCCCACCGCCGCTGCCACCCCACTCTTCACAATGAGATGGATCAAAGTCACCGGGCTTTGATTCAACCAAAATGAAAATGGCTCCATTTAAAATTGAGTCTTTCCACGATCCATACCACTCCACAATCCCCCACGATTACCAAAACGAATAGAAGCCCTGGGCCAGCGGCAAAGTGCCCTGTGATATCAGGATTAATGTATGAAATTACCTGGTGGGACCACGATGGTGGTTTTTGGGGTGGTGGTGGTGGTGGTGGTGGGGGGGGCAGTCTTTGATGCCTGATGAGGCAGTTGGATTAAAGTAGAAAAAAGTATTTGGCGTTAACGCTGAAAAAGACCAGCCTTTAACACACACAGACACACACACACACACACACACACACACACACCTTTTCTTTTTTTTTGCTCTGCGGCTCAGGATAAATTGGAATTCTGAAAGAAGAAGGAAGTCACAAGGGATGAGAGAAGTTGAGGAGTTGAGGAAACCAGGCATGGTGAAATCTTCAACGGGCTAAGCTGTCTCTGTCTCCGAGCTTCAAGCCCGCGGCTCACATGGCTGCCTCTGACAGCCCAACAGACTAAAACATCCGCCGCCGCTCCGTCTGACGGCTGTTCTGAGATGGGAGCGTTTTCAGCCAACTTTGAAGTGTGGATGTACCCGTAAGTACGGCCGCCTGTTCCGTCAGTCAGGAGTGGCAGGCGGACGTCTTTATGTCGAGGGCGGGCCGAATTGCTCCACCAGCACTGTATGCAGATCCATTAGGACAGATACCCTCACCCTGGGAATGCTGGCATACTTAGGGCAGGAAACTGACGGGCTTCTTTTTTTTTTTTTTTTTTTAGCAGAAAATCAATAAAGCAACAGAGAGAGGGGTGGTGGGACTGCTGTCTTGCAGTAAAACGGTAGCTTGTCTTTTAAAATAAGAGCCACGTCTATTTTTTGCCCGGGGTTTTGAAGTGCTGAGCGGGGCGCGCAGCGGCGGTGGTGGCGTGATGAGCCGGGGATCTACCCCGGCTCCTGTTTGTCAAAGGAACTGAGATGGTGCTGCCGTAGACACAATTAATGCTGCTGTATCCACGTCAGGAGCAACACACACACACACAGACTTTTTTTGGGGGGGGGGGGATTTTCCCCCCATTTTCTCCCCAGTTGTATCCGGCCAATTACACCACCCTTCCGAGCCGTCCCAGTTGCTGCTCCACCCCCTCTGCTGATCCGGGGAGGGCTGCAGACTACCACATGCCTCCTCCCATACATGTGGAGTCGCCAGCCGCCTCTTTTCACCTGACAGGAGGAGTTTCGCCAGGGGGACGTAGCGCGTGGGAGAAACACGCTATTCCCCCCAGTTCCCCCTCCTGCCTGAACAGGCACCCCATCTGACCAGAGGAGGCGCTAGTGCAGCGACCAGGACACACACCCACATCCGGCTTGTAACTGTAAAGAGGGGATTCTAAAACCCGGTGGTGCGGCAAATTTGGCAGACATGTAAGTCTGGTACACACGAGTGTTTAAAAATAAATTTAGACATATTTCGCAACAACAGCAACAAAAAACAAAATCAACAACAGCATGCTAAAAAAGTAACATAGGGGGGGGAAAGGGTTTAAAAACAAGGCCTCGAACCCCACAATCATCTTGTGTTTCACGTCTATCCCCTGCCATTTTATAACACGTTATAAGAAGATGTGACAAAGATATTATAAACTACTAATAAGTCCCACTGGTCGAACGGTTAGTGACGTCGCCTTTTGGTGCAGTAACCGCCGTATCGAATCCCGCACCGGGCAAGAAAATAACCGGTTACAATATCTTGATTTTTTTATTTTTTACATTTCGCCTCGACTTTTAATCACCAAGCACTTATTACAATATGACGTAGTGTGTTGTGTAGCCAGTTAGCAATGTTAAGGCAATTCTCTCATAATCCTCACAGATGGATTGCGAGCCCATCACCCCCCCTCCCCCACAGCTCCCCCCCAACCACAGCTACACTCAATTAAAACCAAAAGCAAATAAACGAAAAACATCTCGAGTTCGCAAACCGTTCACGCTTTCAGAACACACGAAGCAACGCGAGGAGACGTGACACGTGACGACATTATTACATATTTCAACACGTTCGTAAACGTTTAAAGAAACATTTGACGACCGTTTAGGTTCCCCACACCGCTTCCGGTGTGGGAAGATGGCGGCGCGAACTCACGGTTTGCCGCGTCTTTGTCCGCGTCCAAGTTTGTGTCATCGTGTGAAGTTTCTATTTCGATGGCAGATTTCGCTTGGCTGCGGGAGCTGGCGTCGGACCGGCCCGGAGAGCTTGGTCCGCCGCGTCCTGTGGGCCCAAGCACCCCGGAGCTGCGCCTGAGGAGGAAACACCGAGGGCCGCCTGATAGGGCGGGGAGGCGGGGCAGGCTAAGCTAACCGCTAGCCCATGCAGACGCCAGCAGTTTTAGGAACTGGTTTAATTAGGAAGCTGGGGGGGGGGGGGTAGCGTAAATAATGAACAGTCTGACCCGCACTCCACACCAGCTGGTGGCGGTAATGCGCAATTTCGTTGTTCGCCAATCGCCAATAAACACCATGAAGAAGCAGAAGAAGAAGAAGAAGAAGACGCAGAGGTAGTAGTAGTAGTTGTTCCCACGTTCGCTCTCTGGATGGTGGAGTTTTTGGACTGTGTTGCACTGGATGGACTTGTTTTGTTGTGGGTTTATTTTTGCTTTATTGCCTCTGTTTTTGTTGGTGTCGTTTTCGGAGGTTCTGGATGTGTGCTTTTGTCTTTTGTGCTGCACTGCTGTACACTGGGGGTTAACGGGATTTCGTTTCTTTTGTGTACGTAGTACATGACACGAAATGACAAGTAAGTTGTCCCTTATTCCTGATGTTCAGCTACGACAGAGAAAAATACAATAAATAAACAAATAACTAAATACTGTAAACTACTAATAAGACACGTTAGCCCATAGCTAACGGCTCTGACCCTTTAGCCGAGCGGTTAGTGACGTCGCCTTGTGGTGCAGTACACCACATATCGAATCCCGCACCGGGCAAGAAAATAACCGGTTACAATACGGAAGCAAATACAGCTCATGCTAAGCTAACAGTTGCTGGCAATTTCTCAGCGCGGCTTCAGAACACGGAAACCCCCTCAACCAATCTAGAAATCCAGAAGAGAACGATCCTCAAAAGCGACTCCTACCTAAAACGACCATGGTTTTCTTAAACTCTATATTCTGTCAAGATAAATACCCAACTGACATATTAACGCATTGCATATGTTAGTATGTCTGTTAGGAAACGACTGACACGAAAATTAACATTTTAACAACTATAATACTATAGCGAATTCGGGGGACGACGCAACCGCAGAAACTGCCGCGGCCGGGAAGCGAACCCGTGTCGCCCTTACCGCAGGAGACATCGCTAACCGCTCGACTAAAGGGTCAGAATCGCCAGCCAGCGGCCAGCGTGTCTTCTTATCCATGCACGTTACACTACTATTTTTAAAAAATTTCAAGTTCAGAGAAAAATGGTCGAACTTGAATAGCAAAATTGAAAAAGTGAAAACATTGTAACCGGTTATTTTCTTGCCCGGTGCGGGATTCGATACGGGGTGTACTGCACCACAAGGTGACATCACGAACCGCTCGGCTGAAGGGTCAGACCCGTTAGCTAGGGGCTAACGTGTCTTATTAGTAGTTTACAATATTACCCGAAAAACAAAACGGAAAACACATATTGCTAATCTAACAAACGTAACAAGGCCTGTAAAACGTGAAATGTAAAAAAAAAGAACTGAAAATAAATATTGAAACAGTCCCGAACGACGAACGGAACTTAAAAACTACTAGAACGACCACGGGAGGTCACGGTTTTTAAACTCTATATTCTGTCAAGATAAACACCCAACTGAGATATTAATGCATTGCATATGTTAGTATGTCTGTTCAGAAACTGGCACCAAAATTAACATTTTATATTGTAGCGAATTCGTGGGGGGGGGGGGGCAACCACAGGAACTGCCGCGGCCGGGACGCGAACCCGTATCGCCCGCACCGCAGGAGACGTCGCTAACCGCTCGACTAAAGGGTCAGACCCGCCAGTCAGCGGGCGGGTCTTGTTATCCATGCACGTTACAATACTATTTTTCAAACAATTTAAAATGGCCGCTGTCCAACGCCTGTAAATACTGCAACGCCTCGGTGGGAGCCACGGTGCGTCTGTAGCGGCGTCTGTACCCAGACATGTTGGAAATAATCACAAATCAGGTTTAGTTTATTACTCTGCACTAAAGGGCGCTAGTGTGTTTCCACGACAGAGCACACGCAAATTACGAGCCGTCGTTTCGACGGCTCGTGGTCGTTTTACGCAGACCTTATCGCAACGTTTTTGTGTGCAACTGATCTAAAATTAATTTTAATGCAAATGTAAACTAGTAATAAGACACGTTAGTCCCTAGCTAGCGGGTCTGACCCTTTAGCCGAGTGGTTAGTGACGTCGCCTTGTGATGCAGTACACCCCGTGTCGAATCCCGCACCGGGCAAGAAAATGACCGGTCACACAAATATATGCAATTTTAGGAGTATTCGGTGGGGGGGGTCTATATATATTTTCCCCCACAAAGTTATTAAACTTTAAAACTCCAAAACCGCCAAAATGACGGCCTTGGTCGAAGTTTGATATTTTTAAAGGCAATCATTTTACACCCCTATGCATTCTTACATTGGACAGAAACAGGGTTGGAGTTTCAGAGGTCCGTATTAACAAAAACAGAACCTTAAAAAACAGTGACAGCAAGCTGTTAACCTTACAAATGAATGAGTCCTTCAGCTCTGCAGTGGGTAAAAGGAAATGTTACCAGTGACTTCACGCAGAGGTTCTGGTTTAGGGTCCTTCTGACCCAGTGCCCCTGGGCCTTGTGCCAGGTAGGGCTGTTCGGTAATCCATCCACGGCTCTATTACAGCATATTGCATTTTGCCAAGGTGGATGGTTGCCGACACAAGGCTTGGGCATGTGTCATCCGCCTGAAGGACAGCCTTCGACTCACGATGTCCCTCTACAGCCCCGCAGCTAGTTAAGGAATACTGTCCAAAAAAAACACCCAACTTTTAAATATAGTTAAAATTGCCTATTGCACAAAATGAAGACTAATAGCCTTAAGGTCACAAGCTAGTTTGAAGATGGCAAATCCAATTTGTTTCAGCATGGAACATTAACCTGGCTAACAGGGTATTTTGAGGATAGTGGTGGGGCAAATGGGGGTTAAAATGCTCCCTTAGCATGCCTGGTTACAAAGAGGAACAAAAATAAAACCAAAATGAGATTTCACATCAATAGCTGTTATGAGAACACATAAATGCTGTCAGTTATGGGAAAGTCGAGATCCTAAAATGGATGGCCCGATTTGGAGCTGTGCATGCCTGGTCCTTGCTCTGATTTAAGGTGACAACAATGTGTATATGCAATTATTAGTTTAAGAAAAGCTTGTTCCAAAATGGGAGGAATTGACACTAGAACGTCACACATTGCACTTCACATCTGAATTATTGATTGCCTCCTTGCTTGAGTGGGTGCAAAAAAAAAAAAAAAGATGATTTTAAAAGTTATAATTTCCATATACGTAGCCTCAGGACAAACTGGCAAAATGATAGTCTAAAGGAGATATGAACAATTTCTATCTAGCAGTGAACTTGACAGCCGCCGCGGGGAACATATTGAGTTCTGCTGCGAAAACTGTGAATCTCCTCTCTGAGCAGAAGCCTGTGAAGTTGAAAATAACTCAAAATTAATATGGCCTGATTAGCGGCATGTTACGAACCATAATCTCAAAATACGTCGGCGTCACGGCGTCAGATTCCACCTGGTAGCTGGGGTGAATTAAGATGGCAAGGCAGGCAAAGGCAGCGAGTCTACCACACTTGCTGACACGGAGCGATCGAGTCACACTGAACCTGGGTGGCGTTTGTGTCCCCGTAAACTGTAAAATGGCACCTGCAGACATCTCCTCGCCACAGTGAATATATTTAGACTCAACCGTAAGCACAGCCAATCTACTCGCTTTCGGTGTCGGCTGTGCGAGGGAATGATAGTGCATTTACTCTATTCACCAAGATGAATTATTTATGGCTCAGAGGATGAGAATTAATGGGAATGGCCCAAGTGAACTCTGAAAGTGTATGGCTCAATTAGGCGTCTCATAAACTACAGCCCTGTGTCGGCCATTATCACATTCGCGCTAACCATGGCAACCTCCTCCCACCCCCACCCCACACACACACACACATGAAACCCCCCTTTGATTCGCATGATGAAACTGGGCATATTCACCTTGCATCTGTTCGTCGGTAATTCCCCAACAGTGGACCCTCACGCCACATGGCACAGGCCCGCCAGAGCCCAAGTGAACACAGCGACATATGATGCTGTCTGCAAAGCGCCTGCTTGCAAACATCCTGCTGCTAGTCCGCACGTCAGGCTTTGAACATTGGAGTGCCTCGTCGGCTGCAGACCGGCACAGCCTTTTGAGGGTTTGTGGTTAGCACAGAGCCTCTTTACAGTGCATGGATGATCCTCTCTTTAAAAAATAGCCCCCGAGGGACACATGCAATTTTGAAACGATCTGTCGGTACCCTTTCCCTTCTGCCCTTCTTTGCCGTTTTTACACCTCCAGTTAATGGTTTTCTCCACAGTTCGAAACTGGCGGAATGGGAAAATTAACGCACAGCTAATGCAAAGTTGTTTTGCACTGAATATTTAACACGTTGGTGCCCCGTACAGAGGTGAGCATTAAGAGGTACAAAACAACACGGACCATTCTGACCACTTTATGGCCAAGCCATCATCCTCCCGCAGAAACTGACGTGGAACTGAGAAGCATCGCGTGAAAGGGGTCTCAGACCTACGTCGTGTGGCGGCGGATTTCATGTAAAGGTATTATGATTTCAAGAGGGCAAAGAGCAAATATCTGCAACAGCAACTCGTCTACACCCTCACGATCTTAACGGAAAGATCTGCAACCGCTCAGATTAATAAGACAAACCCAGAGAAAGATGAAATTTAAAAAAAAAAAGTTGCTTGGTGTCAACATCCAACGTTCTGTGTGCAGCATCTGGGTGCAGGATCTGGGCAGTCTCAGGTGGGCATTTCCTTGTTTTTAGCATTTGCAAGCCAAAGAATAGAAAACTGTTGTTTTATATGGAAATGGGATTTTAATGAGTCACCTTCACACGTATTCAGTGCTGCGATGTCATTCAAGCAGTTGGTTAATCAAACAAGTCTAATCGCTAACCAAGCACATAAATCGCACATCCTGCACATAAAACTCAAAAACCACTCACTTTACATGAGAGCAAGTTAAAAGCGAGGGGCAAATGAAAAGTGAGATAGTGTGTGTGTGTGTGTGTGTGTGTGTGTGTGTGTGTGTGTGTATCTGTTAATGGCAGTGCGCTGACTGGTAGCACAGGGGCCAGACATGGACATATGGACCCGGGTTCGGGTAAGGGGCTAAGGGAGTTGTGCATGATCCTGTGACTGGTCTGTCACCCGACTGGAATAGGCAGTGCAGGAGTGAATTTGCTGAAGAAGAAATTAGTGTTTCGCGGCAGACCTCCCTGCACCGATCTTCTATTGGGTCTGAACGCCATGCTATAAGGCATAGAACTGCAGGCAAAAGCTACACTCCCAACAATTTGCATGCAGTCAACTATGTCTTTGATACTTTCCACTGTTGCCGTATTTAAGACAACGGCTAATCCACAAATGTCCAAATCATAACAGCTTTTGTGGTTGCTCTCATATTAATACTTGCTGTGGGGTAAGATATTACCGGGAAAAATTATACTGCATTTATCATTTTACATCTTCGCCATAGCACCCAAATGTGTAAGAATGAGGCGGGCAGTCAGTGAATTTGAACTAACTTGTGGCTAAAGAGCAGATATGACAGACTAAGATTGCAGAAGACCTTTTATCAAATGATACAATAGCATCCATCCATTCAAACCGTATAACATCCATCCATCCATTATCCGACCCGCTTATCCTGCTCTCAGGGTCGCGGGGGATGCTGGAGCCTATTCCAGCAGTCATTGGGCGGCAGGCGGGGAGACACCCTGGACAGGCTGCAAGACCATCACACAGGGCCAACACACACACACATTCATACTTAGGGACAATTTAGTACGGCCGATTGACCTGACCTACATGTCTTTGGACTCTGGGAGGAAACCGGAGCACCTGGAGGAAACCCACGCAGACACGGGGAGAACATGCAAACTCCGCACAGAGAACGACCTGGGACGACCCCCAAGGCTCGAACCCAGTGGTTAGCGTGAGGCGACCACGCTAACCACTGTGCCACCGTGCCGCGATACAATCGCAATAATGGCTAAAACTTGGGTTCAACCGTGGTTTTTTTGTCCGCTGGTGGGGAAAGTGCTGACATGACCATCTCTGGGATTTGGAGTGGTCAAACACCAATACAGTTATCAGTATCATCGTAGGTGACAGTAAATTCAATTAAAAAAACAAAAAACAAAAACAAAACAGGGAACAAGCAGAAAGAAGAAGAAGAAGAAGAAGAAGAAGAAGGTTTGAATTCCCATATTACCTCCGGCTTGGTCGGGCGTCCCTACAAACAATATTGTCCGTGTCTGCGGGTGGGAAGCCGGATGTGAGTGTGTGTCCTGGTTGCTGCACTAGCGCCTCCTCTGGTAGGCCAGGGTGCCTGTTGGTGGGGGGGGGGGCTGGGGGGAATAGTGTGATCTTCCCACGTGCTACATCCCCCTGGTGAAACTCCTCACTGTCAGGTGAAAAGAAGCGGCTGGCGACTCCACGTGTATCAGAGGAGGCATGTGGTAGTCTGCGGCCCTCCCCGGATCGGCAGAGGGGGTGGAGCGGAGACCGGGACGGCTCGGAAAATAGGGTAATTGGCCAAGTACAATTGGGGGAAAAAAAGAGGGTAAAAAACAAAAAGAAGAAGAAGAAGAATCTACAGGATTGTATCTTCAAGAGCATCCATTTGCAAAGAACGTACATGTGCCTTGAAGTATCACAACCTCCACTCAGAGACAAAACGCTAAGTACATTCCCAGTAAAATGAAAGGGAAAACACAGCGGATCACACGGAAATGGCAGACTAACCCTCTCCATGGAACAGGGGCAGGAGATAAATGTTCACATTAAAACTGCAATACATTTTACTGGCTGTCAAAATTGGTTCCACGCTCAGCTGGAACCTCATAATTAGATCCAGAAATCTATATAATAATTGAAATATTTAGAAAACTGGTGTAGTAACGCAGAGCACTAAGGCCAGTTTATAGTTTGGCGATTTACAATTGCCCAATCAACGTCGCCGTAATGTCACCAACGTCCCATGGCTGCTTGACTTTGACTTCGGATGCGTTTGCTACTAAAAAGTAGAAACACATGAGCAGTAATAGGAAGTGTCAGCGAGGTTTATTCTGCTCTCAAGACACAGAGGCAGAAAACCAAGAGATAAATACGCTTTTTTGTGGCTTTATGGGCCTAACAGCAGCAGCAACCCCTTGCTAAGACAGAAGAAGTACTGAGCATGAAGTGTTTGTATGGGGGGGAGTGAACACAAGAAGAACACAAGAAGAACAAGACCTAGAAGAACAAGAATAACACTAGGTCAGTGCCATAGTCTTATTCAAGAGATGCAGCTGGGGGATGAAGACTACTTCCATACATACCGCAGGATGTCAGCCATCACCTGCCGCTTCCTCTGATGGGCTCTCCGCGCCATAATGGTGTTTATTGAATTTTCAATAAAAGTATGATCCTTCATTAAAAACACATGATGTGATGACTGGAACGAGAACGTTCTATGATATTGTCATGACAACTGAGACGATCACGGGGTCAAAGTTCGATAAGATTTAAATCTCGGCGATGGGCACAAGGAGCACGTCAGCGATGACATTTCCCTCATCGCTGTGACCGAACATCGAATGCAATTATCGCTGGTGGAAACGACCATAAATTGCTGAACTAGAAACTGGTATCTAACGTAAATCTGAGTGCTTCGCCATGTGTTCACTGAGAATGAGTGTTTAAATCCTAAATGCAGACTGACGTGTAGTATAACGTGGGTTATACATCTTCCCTTTGCAAGTGAGGTCAGACTGTCTTTCCACTGCTGCGCCAGTACCTTGACTCTACTATAATCATAAGTGCACCAATACAAGACCAAGTCCTGTGCATCTGCAATATCTGCTGATTAAATCAGCACCAGGGAACTTTTCTGCTTTAACACATCACCTTCAAATTCATTTTGGTTGCGTAGTGTGATTGCTTATGGGAGGATAACACAATCGCTGTTCAGATCAGATCCCTAGCAGCCTTGTTGTCTCTATACATCTTTTCTGCTATAGGGTGCAAAACCTCCCCGGAAATGCAGGGATTGCCTCACGACATACATATAAATGCAGCAATTCTATTGAACCTCTTCTGCGAACACAGCTCGATAGTATTTCGAGCTAAAACTCGTAAATAAAGGCAAGTATCTTCAGGAATCAGGAACACTTATTTGTCATTTCATTTCATGACACTTGCGCACATGAAATGAAACGAAATATCGTTTTCCCCCAGCCCACAGCAGTGCAACACAGAGACAAAGACACATATCCAAAAACTACACACCTCCTCGCACTCCACATAACGACACCAAAAACACAGTCCACGTCAGGTGAGGCCGCCGCCAGACCACCCTCGGTGTTATCGGGAACTACCAGTCTGCACGGGCTAGCAGTTAACTTAGCCTGCCCCGCTTCCGCATCCTGCTCAGACCGCCCTCGGTGCTTCCTCTTCGGGCACAGCTCCGGGCCAGCTCTCCCAGCCATCAAACGAAGACAACTTAGAGGCAGACGTGGACAAAGACACTGCATGGACGGTACTGGGTAAGGCCGCTGAAAACGTGAGTTCGTGCCGCCATCTTCCTGCACCGGAAGCGGTGTTACGCTTGTTGTTATGCTTTGATAAAAGACGTTATCAGAACCCCAAAAGTTAACCCGGTCCCCGCTTTTAAGCGGCCCCGAGCCAGAGTTAAGTCCCGTCCAAACACACAGTGAATAAAAGGTTTATCCATACCGATTCAAACCAGATTTTCACCACCTCCCCACTGCCGCCTACTGCTGTTCATGATCATGTTGCTGGTGTGTTGTTTGTCGTATTGACACACCATGTGTTGTGTTGTGGCTCCTTACCAGTATATTCTGGGTCCACATGAGGAGGGTAGAAGCGGAAGTTGATGAAGAAGGGGATAGGCACTCCAAACTTGAACCACTCCACCACATAGGGGGGCTGCTGGCCGTCCAGGGGAGGGGACACGTCACACCCCAGGATCACGCTCTCTCCGGCGCGCGCTGTCACAAACCGGGGCTCCTCTCTCACACCGTGGGCACCTGAGAGGGGAGACAAGAGGATTCGAATGCAGTCAGGTCTCTGTACAGCTCAAATCTGTGCCACGTAACATGAGAGGGGGTGCGGCGGAGGCGTGCTCATTCACGTTGATATGTGGGTGCAGGTTTGGTTTGGAAGTTGGTGGGGGGGGGGTCTTGCTCGCATCATGTGATGGCATCACATGCGTGTACACTCAAACTCGCACATACGAGCACATGCAAGCGTCGTTTTTTTGCAGACACGTATTTTGACAGTCAAATCTATTCCGATGATTTGTGAGAGGAGCTTATATCTCACACCAGCTAACAGTGTTAGCGCTGTTTATAAAGCCTACAACATTATTTGCTGGCTTAATAGGCACACCTTCAAATAACTAGGTAGCACTTTACAACAAGCCGTGCTCCATTATGGGCTTAGAGTTTACTAATAACTTCATTAATGTTAATCACTCAATTGTTAATAAGTCAGTAATGAGCTTATATCATGCATTCATTAAAAAATACTTTTTGGGTTGCCAGGTTTGGGGCCCATGTAGGAGAATATCCATTGTGTTTCTCTTGGAAAACACATGATTAGACAGTTGGTAGTAGCAAAGGTGTATGTATGTGTGTGTTTTGCACTTTATAAAAACTAAAACCGCCCTACTTCAGTCTATGACTTTGTCCTCAATCCTTGCAGACCTAGAAGAAAAATCACCCCCCCTCCCAAGTCTGATATCTAACAACAAATAGGTGGAGAATGAGGGGTATCAATAAAACTACTGTGAAATGCCCTGAACGCCTATCTAGGTCACGATTTCCTGAATTCCTACAATACCCCTATTAACTGAATGACCACCATGCACATGAATGAATGAGCCGTCTCCCTTCGCCCTTCAATCAGCTTCGCTCTTCCTCCCCTGGAATATTCGCTCCTGTCGTCATCCGTCTCCTGCATCTGTCGGCGGATGCTTTGTGGCCCATGCTGTACAGTAACGGTAAATGAGCTGCCAAAGCGGTTCCATTGATCATCGCCGAGCCTTGCTGAGACGAGCCTTACTATGAGCGCTACCAGGGCTGGCGTTTGGCCACGGATGTCCAGGCACGCTGCCGAGCGTTGACCTATCAGATGACTGAAAGGTCGGCATACCTGCCTCAGCAGAATGCTCGCTCTGGGCATGGATTTTCTCCAGCTGCCACCCCCCACTTTCATTGAATCTGCTGGATCTCCTCCATCGGAGCGAGGGCGGCTACCCAACCATCGCCTCGGGGGGGGGGGGGGGGGGGGGGTTGGGGACGGAGGGGGGGGGGGTTTCGCTCCAGGGATCAAGAGACATGCTGACGTTTCACTTTGGAGAAACAGCAGCTGAATAACTTAACGCTTTCATTAACGGCGTCATTTGCATTTTCCGGAATATTTTCACAGGCGGGGAACGACGACTGTCTGCAGCGAGACCTGGGAACGCCGGGGCTGGGAGACCGGCGACAGCAAGGTTGCTGTCTAATGGAGTCATTGATCTGCGGGTCTGCATTCCACCATTATTATTACACCGATATGAAATAATCATGGTAACACGGACAGCTGCCATAGTGCCTTTCAAACTGAACACACTGGAATTAAAACCCGCAAATTTGATCCCTTCTTTCTATTGGGAGAAATCTCTAAATCCATATGGCCCAAAAGGCCAACTGCATCAGTTAGTGATTGTGTTTACCAGTTTAATCTGCTTTACCCTGTGATAGAGTTAATCCACTTCATTTGATTTAGCCAGCACAGCTTTTGGACTGAAACAGACCAGATTTAATCAAATTACACTTTTTATAAAGTGGAGGAGTGGCGACGTGGTCTGCCGGTCACGGGCCTCACTCCTGATATGGGCTTTGCCATTGTGACTCTGGCAGGAAGTTAAAAAAATAAAATGAAAAAGCCGTGACTTAGCTCTAATGACCAACTTCAACCGAGGGAAACACACGAGCGTGACTCGCCGAGCGCCACATGACCATTAGACGGCTGTGGAAGTCTTTGTTTTAAACAGCCCGAGACGCTACACAATCCTGAATGCTAAAATATAAAGTAGATATCAGCGATTCACAACACCTTTCATAATATTTGGTCAAACTCTTCCGACATCCCAACAGCTATCGAGTAAGCCGGTGTCTCTATTGGCCCCTACTTGCTGTCAATCATTTTCATGCTCACACGCTCTTAGGTAGAGGTGGGGGGGGCAGATTCTTTTGCAGGATTTTGGGGGGGGGGTTCCCCGGGGGGGGGGGTCCCCTCCCCAATTGTATTCGGCCAATTACCCCGCTCTTCCGAGCCGTTCCAATCGCTGCTCTGCCGATCCGGGGAGGGCTGCGGACTACCACGTCTCCTCCGATACATGTGGCGTCACCAGCCGCTTTTTTTTCACCTGACAGTGAGGAGTTTCACCAGGGGGACGTAGTGCGTGGGAGGATCACGCTATTCCCCCCCGGTTCCCCCTCCCCCATGAACAGGCGCCCTGAGACCGACCAGAGGAGGCGCTAGTGCAGCGACCAGGACACATACCCACATCCGGCTTCCCACCCGCAGACACGGCCAGTTGTGTCTGCAGGGACGCCCGACCAAGCCGGAGGTACCACGGGGACCCGATTGCAGGATGTTTTTAAAACGAAGCTAGCTCCTGCTAACTCCCACCCACTTTAACACTGCCCATACGTTTCAAAACTGAATGAATAAGGTGACGTAGCTGCATGTGCTACATACACTTTGAATTGTCCTAGTCAGTCATTCACAAACGTTATGACGTGGTAAACTGGGAAGGGGTTTCACCGGTCCTCTAAGCACACGGCGTGGAGCACGTGTCGGCGGTGGGGATAATGGCTGAGACAGAAGAAGAGAGATGGGAGGTCGTGGACGCCGACGGGATAAACCGAAGACACGGCGCTTCCCTGCAACTTGTCTGCGCAGTGACCCGATGATGCACCTCAGAGGACAATGACTCCATTTTCTACAACAACACCACAGGCCCGCACAAACGCTACACCTACCCCCTTCAGTCTTACCAAAAGCCTCACATCAGCTACGGATCTACCCCTTCATAATATAGCAGCTTCTAAACCGATTAAATCAACTCCAATCAACATAGCCGCAAAGTCCATCCTATAAAGTCGTTTAGTTTTGTACTTGATGTTAAATTATTCATTTTCTCACACGCGAGAAAAAAAGCACCCACCAAAGGGGTGCAAATCGTTCACCTCTTCCCGTCTTTGCAGTCTCCCCAATGCAAATATTGCCTCAAAAATCTCAATAATGTGACATTATCATGTTACGGGTGGAGCGATCCATCTATTTTACCAATTATCCTCTCATTCCCAGACATTTTCACCCGTTTCAGGCGCAATCCTCCAAAAAAGGTGAACCGAAATCCAAATGACGTCGCTCGATGAAGTAGAATTTTAAGGACCACAGTATTTGGGGACTCGATCCAATGGAAACGACTTGTTTCGAATCCCGGTTTCCGCAGTAAAAACCCCAAAGTGTGCATGTACAAAGGGCTTGGAGACCAATCGTGGATACTTTCCTATGTAAGTCCATCAGGAGACGATGGATGAGCCAAATTCTCGTCCTTTTTAAGGAAACTGGTCGATGCACCTGCATCTGGCTGATACTGCATAGCAAACGGGAGACTTGGAGTGGCGCTTTTATGCGGGTTTTGCCTTTAGTCATGTTCTAGTGCTTTGCAAAGCGAGTCGGCTGCCATCTATAATCAGACACACTGGCTATATTGTTTGGCCTGAGTAAGTCGAGTCACTTGATATAAAGCACACACTCAAACCTCAGGGTGCGACCACACGCACCACTGAAATCCACTGTTTCGCTCTGCAGACCGGTCAGGGTGCAGGGCCTCGACCGCTTCGCGTTTCCGGGTGACATTATTTTTGGGTCCTGGTGACACCGAGGGGGATCTTGTACGGAAATTACTACAAAGACAGCGGATGATATACTGCCGGACTAATAACTCCCCGATCCCTTTATGAGAGCCTCACGGGGGGGACAATCAGCACAGGCCCAGTCACCGCTTTTGCCATTTTCATTTCCTTAATGGAGACATAGTGACCTAGTGGGGTTTATGGGGGCTTATTTGGGAAGCATATTTATGCTCTCAATAAGACACAGACGCCAGCCGAGCAAATCTTGGTACAAGCCGCCACTCTCTTTCCCCTGCCCGGCCCCCAAGATTACCCAGCACACAACAGGCTAGGCGCTCGAAGTGGCCGACACGTCCAAGACACAACTGACCGTTCGAGATGCTTGTCGAGGTGTTATTTGTCACTGCAAATAACCAAATTGAACCCAGACTGCAGCGTGTGGGCAGAGAAGCAGCCACACGACAACCCAAGGCGGGAACTCTGTGGAGTTTTGCGTATCTCATCCGGATACGCAGTAAGTCCAGGAGACCAGCGCGTTCTATGTATCCGTCCTAGATGCAGATTCACCGTTGTGACGATCGTGAATTTGTGGAGGGGTAACTTTTCAGTCGGTACATTCCTCTGCCTGCGCCCCCGCCACGACAGTTGAATGATCTTAAATCTGGGGTGGGTTCTGTGTGCGAGAACAGCGGGATAATCCCTCATTGTTTGGCATAGGTTAAACACCCAAGTTTGCTCGCAGTTCCACTGCCAGCTACTCATGCTGTGCCCGTTTCCTTCTGCTCACTTTGCAGACATCTCTTGCGAGCCCATCGCCACCGTCTATCTGGACCGGCACATGACTCATCGCAGCAGAGCGGCCCGGACAGCGAGGAGTTAAAATCAGCGGGACACTTCTGCCAACAGCTTTTTCAAGTAGTAGTGCTAATAAGGGCCTCTTCCGTGGAAACTACACCGCGCCGTGCCCGCAGTAATGATCAGATTTGTAAACAGACTCTCGAGGCAGTTTTAGGCGATAATCAAGAAGAACAAAGTCCCGTGAAATATTCTGACAGCAGTGAAACCCGGTAACTTCCTGTGCAAGCACCGTTAGAAGACATCAGATCTCACGGAGTTTCATGTAAGATGACTTACGACTAAAACTGGATGCAATTTTCTGGGTCCAGGGTGCCGCAGTCCCCCCCCCCTTTTTTTTTTTGGGACATCGTTAAAATATTTCCACATGTAAAACTAAATTCTGGTATTACTGTACCCGCTGGTGGTGTGGAAACTACGCCCGTTCGGCTTATGAGAAAGATGAGAGGGGGCTGCCGCTTCTCGAGTCTCAAGAGATTTAGCGGAAGACAATCAGAGTTGAAAAGTGTGTGTGTGCGCGTGTGCGTGTGTGCGCACGCATATGCTTCACGATGATGAGGATGTGAGCACCGAATTATGCCGGACAGACCTCACAATGTAGAGGGTGTAATGGAATATAGACCAGACGAGGGCTAGAGAGGGAATCTCAAGGACGTGCAGCCACTGGGCTGGATGGGCCACTGACAGGGCGGTAATTGAATGCCAGCCTGCAGCTGAAGGTCACAACAGAGAACTGCCTGTGTCTGTGTGTGTGTGTGTGTGTTTATGTGTGTCTCTGTGTGTGTGTGTTTGGGCAGGGTGGGAGGTTTACTTGTAGGTTGCTGCACACCTGCGTTCATTCGGTTCGTAAAACGACAGCTGCACCCAAAACCTCCACGGTTGGAAGTGTAGCGCGTCGTTGGCGCACGCCACACTTGGGCGGTGCTGCACATGCTGGCGAATGCAGCCTACGCATGCAGAAACCTTGCTGATCCGGGATCCGTACCGCCGGTGTTCCCGCAGAAACAAAGCCACGCCCGATAACGGGCGCCTGCTGCAGGCGTACACATGCAGCATGTTAAAGCTTTGACACCTGATGGCGGCTTTTGCTGCCATGTTCACCCCGTTGGTGGGTTTTACCAAAACCAAAAAAAAACAACATAATTGTTATCATAGATACAAACTAGCCTACTTTTTTTTTTTTAAATTGAATTTACTGCCTTGCCAGCATCTCAAACCACAATCAACTATTAGAGTGCACTGAGTAGTGCAGATCTCCGCCAGGCGTATCGCTCCTTCTCCGGTGCTCGGACTTAGGGGACAAAGCAGCTGAGGAGGGCAGCTCTCGATCACAGTATAAAACAGGTTTTCCAAAGGGTTTGAATCACCGCAACCATGACAGATCCTTATCATACAGTCATAACTGTGCACAAAAATTATTAGGCTGACAGCGCCCCGTAGTATGAGAGATTAGCAGCGGACAGATACCACACACACACACACACGGAGAGAAAAACCCAGTGTTTTTCCTGCCATTATAAGGCTTTTGCACGTCGCCCAAGTCGATTGAGCGGCAATATTGAGAACATTTTTTAATATGCAGCACTCAAGCTAAAAAAAAATCTACCTCATAAAAACGTTTTAGCCTGTCCAGTCTGTGGATGTGCAGCCTCCTAGGCAGACCCTAGTCTAATATGAACTTGCACTTTCCAAAAAGAAAAGGGCCAAAAGGGGCTAGGCGACCATTTTGGTCCGAACCTAACCTTGTCTTTATTTTCATGATAGAGTAAAGCCGGGTAAACCGTTTACGGATGCGCGTGCGAGACTCACATCTATGGGGGGTGGACTAAGCTCGGGCAGCGACCATAGATATATGCACGTATATGACGATTCCGGGGCAGCACGGTGCCGCAGTGGTTAGCGCAGTCGCCCCACAACAAGGAGGCCCTGGGTTCGAGCCCTGGGGTACTCCAACCTTCTGTGTGGGGTTTGCATGTTCTCCCCGTGTCTGCGTGGGTTTCCTCCGGGGGCTCCGGTTTCCTCCCACAGTCCAAAGACATGTAGGTCAGGTCAATACTATTAAATTGTCCCTAGGTGTGAAAGTGTGTGTGTGGGCCCTGTGTGATGGCCTGGCGGCCTGTCCAGGGTGTCTCCCCGCCTGCCGCCCAATGGCTGCTGGGATAGGCTCCAGTATCCCCGCGCCCCTGACAGCAGGATAAGCGGTCACGATAATGGATGGGCGAAGAATCCGGGATTGTGAGATGCGTCTCTACTGCCGCCATCTTGCTCAGGGGTCCTGACCCGTTCCAACAGTAAAAGATAACAGACTTTTGTGCCGCTTTTGGATATTCCAAACAAAGGAGCTGGGCCTGGGAGTAGGAACGCCGTGTACGCCGGCCTGATTAGGACGGCCTTGAAGCAGGAACGCCATGCACATAAACCTGATAAGGACAGGTGCTACACATGCAAAACAACACAAGGAAAACGTAATCGACCGTGACGAAGGGAAACCAAAAAAGAAGATCACACCTGTCTCTGAAAAAGAACCACGCCTTGTTGTTTTAGTATATATCACTATGCGTTTCTGTTATTTGGTAGACGACTCCCGGTTGCACCGAGGGTACGTCTCCAGCGCTGCCACATTACCTGTGAACTATTAGTTGTGTGCCAATAAAATGACACCGAACCGGCAAGAAGTCGTCTGACTTGGTGATGGCGGCCGCCATTTGGATGCTGCCTGCCCTTCCACTCCTCACCTAAGTTTTTCTTATTACATGATGATGCTGGTCGCGTGGCTTGGGTCCTGGACTGCTCGCTTGGCACGTGGACACTGCTTGGCATCCTGCGCATCATGTTCTTCATAAATTTTATGTCCATTCTAATTCTGTTCTCCTCTTTCAATGTTGTATTATGTAAATTGCGTGAACACAACATCCATTGCACGCTGTCCGTCTTGGGAGAGAGATCCCCGCTCTGTTGCTCTCCCTGAGGTTTCTTCCTATTCTTTCCCCCTGTTAAAGGGGTTTTTTAGGGAGTTTTTCCTTATCCGATGAGAGGGTCTAAGGACAGGATGAGGCAAATTTGTAATTTGTGATATTGGGCTATACAAACAAAATTGAAATTGAAATTATTTGCCTATGTCGACCTGAATCAAAGAACCGGGTGAGCCTTTTGCAAAAGATAAGACTCAACACAACGACAGAAATGCCAAAAAATAAGCGACAGAGAATAGCATGTCACCGGTGAGAATTGGTTTTACAATATTTCAGTGTTGTGTTGAATTTGACGCATCACAATAAGTAATCCTACTTTTAAACTAACGTAAATGTAAGTGACTGCACTGATACCGAGTTAAGCTAACGCTAGCTTATGTCAGGTAAAGAAAACGAAGATGAACATTTCTATGAAAGTAATATATCAGCAAGATGCTGAAAATGTTATTTGTCATTCAGCTGTGTCGCTGTAAGTGTTGTTGTGTTCAGCAGTCCCAAACCATCCACTTTAAAGCTGTTTCGTGGCATAACGTGACACTCAGTAACAGCTAACTTTTGTGCTAACAAGAACATGCAGAGCTGCACAGCGTTGTTCAGGTGGCCTTGTTTTGTGGGCTGGTTCCCAAACCATAAAGCCAGAAGACATTGACAGCAGCGGACTGAGCCAACTGATCGTTCGGCCGTCTGCACATGTCCTCTCACGTCAGAAGACTTCGCCAGGACTGGACAGACAACTCATTTAAAGGAAGGAGCCATCCCGTCAGTTTTGACATTTCCTCACCATCCACCCATCCATTATCCGAACCGAAGGTGTTGGAGCCTATCCCAGCAGTCAGAGTCTCTCTCTCTCTGTCTCTCTGTCTCTCTCCCTCTCTCTCTCTCTCACACTCCAGGGACAATTTAGTATGGCCTAGGGACAATTTCGTAGGGCCGATTCACCTGACCTACATGTCTTTGGACTGTGGGAGGAAAGCGGAGCCCCCAGAGGAAACCCACGCAGACACGGGGGAGAACATGCAAACTCCACACAGAGGACGACCCCGGGGCTCGAACCCAGAACCTTCCTGTTGTGAGGCGACCGCGCCAACCACTGCGCCATTTTGCTCATTTCCTCACCGTCTTTGCAAATTTAGCGTCACTGGCAACTGTTTCTATGCAGCAAATGACCATTTGTCATATAATCGTAATCTATCACTACCACGTGCGTAACGCCCACTGAACCCAACAATAAAAATACTGTGGTGAATTCTGCCGCAGCCGGGAATCGAACCCGCATAGCCCGGGCTACTTCGCTTTTTTCTTTAAAACAATATATTATTTATTTCCACAATTACAGATCCAGCGCAAAAAACGACATGTTGACGTTAACGGCACCTTTTCGTGCATGTGCTGGGTCCTGGCTGAGGTGAACCGCTGCCATTGCTGCGGTGTCACAATAAGAAGTGTCCCATCAACAACTGATGGGAACCAATCGAATCGTTTGTCGTTGATCCGGGTGGTACGGCAACTCTACTCGGACAAACCACACGCGGAACCGCGGTTCAACAAGGGGTCGGTAACCCTTGACACGCGTGCCGTGATCTACCCTATCGAATGCCTTGTTCAGATCTAAACTAGTAACGGCCCCTCCTGTGTCTCCCTTCACAAAGCCAGATGTGTCTCTGATGCTGCTCACTGCTGTCTGCTATGTCCGTCCCTACCCGGTAGCGGCCGCGCTAACCGGTCGACTGAAGGCTCCGACCCGTTAGCCAAGAGCTAGCGAGTCTAGGCATCCCTGGTCGTTACAACACACTGTCAGAAACTGTTCCTAATGACTTAAGTAATTTACGTCATCTCCAGGTGCCCAGTACATCGAGGTGGAGCAGGAAGTGACGCAAAGCAGCTGTCAGGATGTCCAGATGTTCGCGTTCAGCTGTCAGAAGGCCTGGAGGAGTCGAGCTCTCCACAACTGTTGTTTTAAACGCCTCTTGCAGGTTGCTGGGCTTATATTACAGTGGCATTTATTAAATGAGGAGAATGGGTTTAAGTTATTATAAAGTTAATATTGTTCAGGATCGTCAGCATTATGCCCTTGACCCAGTTTAGGTTTAAAAAAGAAAGTTAACCGAGGCTCAGGAGAAGGTGGAGGAACAGGAAGGGGACTTAAGAAATGCCAGGACCGGGAAAGAAGGCGTAAGAAGACAGTGAAATCCCTGCGAGAGGATTTTAAAACAACGTTTTGCTAACAGAGGAAGTGCGGCAGGAGCTGGACTTGTGCTCTGGGTTGTCCAGGTCCTTCCTTCCTGCACTGTTCCAGGTCCTCAACAGACGCACGTGCAACATTTATGGTTTTGTAGTGGTTTGAATTCACACGTCATCACACCTTTTAACTGCAGTCACGCCACTGTTCTGAAACGCCTCCTAAAAATCAGATTGTTTGAATTATTTAAAAAAAAAAAACACTCCTTTAGAAATCAACCTAATTGCCCTTCCAGCTACATCATTTCATTTAATGCTCCCTCGTTAAAGTACCCCACATTCTGTTTGCTCAAATTTTAATTTTCTTTAACATTTCAATACTGTCATGTGTAAAAATACACGCATTATGTAATCTGACCTTTATCCCACAATTTTAATGCATCTTTTTTTTGTTTTTTTTGTGCTGGTTTCATCCTTAATGTATAGCTTGTTTTCCCCAAACTTCCCAGATCTTCCCGCTGAACTGTGTAAGCGGCACCATGACTCCACTCCTGCAGCCGCGAGGGGGGGTTTGCTGTAACACTGCATCTGCACGGACCTAAAGCCTGCGAGTACTTGAGAGAAACTCCCGCGCCCTCGCGCCCCGTCAGTAAATATAACAGGCGATACGTCGGTATGTGTTGTGGCGTTTACACGTCATCGACTCTCTTACCCGAAACAGGTGGTTGCAGACTGGGGATGCCAAGCCTGGATTAAGCGCACAAATTTCAGAAAAGCTGCAACAACAACAAGCTGAGCTTCCACCGCGTGGCTGAAAATTCACAGGCTACTGCCACTGCAGAGCGGCAGCCTGAGGAGGAGGCTGTGTAAAGTGGCGTTGTCAACTTGTCGCAGGGCTATTAGAGAAGACCTCCTCTGTCGTGGCTTTGTGAGTGAACGTGTGAACGCTAAAGTGAATTTGTGCGCCCAGGCTCCCATCAGCATGCGCCTGTATGACAGGAGTGTGTGTTTTCAGAGTGACGGGCCTCGGGAGCAGCGGGCTTTTGTTTTCAGGATAACGGCCTGTCGCACAAATGGGCTTTCGGTCCAACGGGACGTTTTTCGGGCGACTGGGGTTTCGGAACGACGGGCGGTCTCCGTCAGGGGTAGCACCACAACCAAAAGGCCATCAAAAGTCTGGCTAATATCAAACACATCCTGCAGTACACAGACTATAGGTTGTACTGTTACTGTGGTGTGTTTGTTTAAGCGCGCTCACAGGACGTGTCGGAGGGGCCGGTGGATGGGAAACTTTTCAGGTCTCAAGGAATTTTTTAGTCCCGCCTTTTGCATTTTCAAGAATTGGTCCAAAGACTGCAACTGACGACCATCCCCTCACACGCTTTCTCATGATCGGAATTGGAATCTGTTTTATTAGCTAGGTATGTTTTACATTCAAGGAGTTTGACTGCTACTACTAGTACTACTAGTACTACTACTACTACTACTACTACTACTACTACTACTTTCGGTTGCTCCCGTTAGGGGTCGCCACAGCGGATCATCCGTTTCCATCTCTTCCTGCCCTCTGCATCCTCCTCTGTCACACCAGCCACCTGCATGTCCTCCCTCACCACATCCATAAACCTCCTCTTCTCCTCTTCCCTGGCAGCTCTATATTCAGCATCCTTCTCCCAATATACCCAGCATCTCTCCTCCACACATGTCCGAACCATCTCAGTCTCTTGCCTCTCTTGCTTTGTCCCCGAACCGTCCAACCTGAGCTGTCCCTCCAATATACTCGTTCCTAATCCTGTCCTTCTTCGTCACTCCCAGTGAAAACTCAATGACTATCATGTGAAATACGTAGGATGTAAGTGTGTACACTGCATCTAAACAGACTAACCATGTCCAGTAGGCGGTAGAGGTGAAGAAAAACATATCCAGGTTACTGCCAATACAGACTTCACATGACCGAGGTGCTCATCGCTTCCCTGCAACTTTTCTGTTACTCCCTCTCTCTTTCATCAGCATCATCTGCCCATATTTCCTCTCCCTCTCTCACACACACACACACAACATTCACTTAGCAGGGCATGCTATCTCCACTCAGCTACTCATCCACTGTAGATGCAAGACTTCATTCATAAACACAGCAGTGCATCACCGCCCGACCCCCATGTCAGTGACTTGATCCATCCATTCGGCACAACAACGCATGCATACAGTCGTGATGCAGACCAGCAGGCCGCTGCTTTTATGCCGCCCAGCAAAGGCTGCTCGCTGCCCGCTGTTGCTTAAACTAAGGGGTGGCATTCAGTTGACTAGACAGTGACCTCAGTGTCATCTCCCGTTACATCTCCATCAGGACAAGCCCTGGGTGCTGAGCCCACTCTCTTCATTCTTGGCCCTTGGCACAGCTCCCCCCTCGGACAAGCGAGGCCCAATTAGGCAAGCGATGATTGTGCTGACACCTGTTTCAGCACAGGGCACAAACACAGAGAGAGAGAGAGAGAGAGAGAGAGAGAGAGAGAGAGAGAGAGAGAGAGAGAGAGAGAGAGAGAGAGAGAGAGAGAGAGAGAGAGAGAGAGAGAGAGAGAGAGAGAGGAGAGAGAGAGAGAGAGAGAGAGAGAGAGAGAGAGAGAGAGAGAGAGAGAGAGAGAGAGAGAGAGAGAGAGAGAGAGAGAGAGAGAGAGAGAGAGAGAGAGAGACTTAGATTGAGAGAGGGGGATTGAAATAAGCTTAGCTTGCCAGCCGGTCCAAAGGGCAAACCAACAACGCTGGACACCACATGGCCAGAGGTGCACGGCACAGGGGCCAGCCACTCTCTTCATTCTTGGCCCTTGGCACAGCTCCCCCCCTCGGACAAGCGAGGCCCAATTAGGCAAGCGATGATTGTGCTGACACCTGTTTCAGCACAGGGCACAAACACAGAGAGAGAGAGAGAGAGAGAGAGAGAGAGAGAGAGAGAGAGAGAGAGAGAGAGAGAGAGAGAGAGAGAGAGAGAAGAGGAGAGGAGAGAGAGAGAGAGAGAGAGAGAGAGAGGAGAGAGAGAGAGAGAGAGAGAGAGAGAGAGAGAGAGAGAGAGAGAGAGAGAGAGAGAGAGAGAGAGAGAGAGAGAGAGAGAGAGACTTAGATTGAGAGAGGGGGATTGAAATAAGCTTAGCTTGCCAGCCGGTCCAAAGGGCAAACCAACAACGCTGGACACCACATGGCCAGAGGTGCACGGCACAGGGGCCAGCTCTTTGCCAGGGGCCCATAAGTCACTGAAATATTTTTCAGCCAGCAATGATTCAGTCGTTGTTTTTTTTTTTTTCTTCTTCTTTTTCATTTGCTCCCCACAATCTTTTCAAATTGGTCATAAATTCTTTAGCTATGACCCGAAGGTGTTTTAAATTAATCACACGGAGAACAACACTGCCGCTAATAGCACTTACTGGCAATTTCATATGACTGGTATAATTACAGCTGGTTAAGGGGGGGGGAAAGTGTTTACTCAATATCAGTAAATTACTCAGTGCCGCTCTTCAGCACGCGGTATGAACAGCGGGCGCTGCTCGATCCGTCCCGACAGTCCAGGCAATGCACCCACCCCTTAAACCTGAACCACCAGACCGGCAGCGCCCAAGGTCTTTCACCGTCATTCGTTCTCTCCCACCTCCTCTTCCCCGCTCATCCCTCCCTGACTCCCCCACACGGTCCCTGACCAAGAGGGAAAACTCGGGGGTTGAGCTTAGCGTTCCCTTAGCTTAGCGTTTAATACCAGCACCGCGAGCGTCGCTATTCAGACGTCAGGCTTCTTTTTGGGATTAGGTGCTTCTAGGGTGGCTGCGCACACCCCCCAAAAAAAAACACTATGCCATGACGTGTTCGGGACTAGGAAATGCAACTTAATTTCCCTTTGGATGCACAATATCCTTTCTTGAGTAGAAACTTGGCAAATCTAGCGAACACTTTGGTTGTGTGTGTGTGTGTGTGGACGGCGTGCACCTGGAAATATTTTCATAAATAGGATATGACGATATATATACATGG
>NC_079217.1:7861806-7906806 GCF_029633865.1 Lampris incognitus
AGTAAGGAGTCACTGCATTTCTTCATTAGAGGCTACCCTTTGGCGAGGCGACCACACAAAAATACCATTAAATAGAATGATGCCCTAGGTAACGGGATCCAACCCAACTCCTCTCCTGCCTCCATTTTTTAGAAAGTGATTTTCTCAACCATCTGTCACGGGCCTGTTTTGTGTCTCGTCAGTGCTTGGAAAGCTGCCTCGGCACTTCTCATGATCGCATCAACTGAGCAAAATAAACAAGATGAATCAAATATTTAGGCTTGGGTCTGACAATGGCAACTGCCAAGTAAGAATGAACCTTTGATTAATGTTTAATGGTAGAGATTCAGGTGTAAGCAACTACGTTGTTTCATGTAAAACCAGACAGGGCCAACATAAACTGGTATTTCAGTAGATCTGACAGGTGCACGCCTGGATATATTAAGAGCAGAATTGCATACCAGAACGGATGGCAACCTCCTTCATACAACTACTGTTTTATACCTGTCCTATTACGCTAAATCTCCACTACCTGGCCTAAATGTAGGAGACCTATAGCAAATGTCAGCAGCACAGAGAAACTGAATCGCGTTGGCACAGAAGTACCTCGCCATTACTTGACCCGACCAATGACACAGGATGTGCCATGAAAGTAAGTGTAGAAAGTTTCAGTTTGCTGTATTATAGGAGCACGGGGTGACATGTCCAGCCAGGAATATTGCAGATAAAGTGTGTGCCCAAATGAGATTAGGAAGATTAGTTACGGCATATGCCTTTCAACCAACAATAATCTGTGCAACTTGTTTATGTGAGTAAGAAAAGTGGGTCACACTGGGCTGTTGCTCAAGTTTAATCTAACTGGAGTGACAAGTTGAAGGGTTGATGACAGATAGGTAGGTAGGTAGGTGGGTTGCCTTTAGCACTAGGCTAATAGAGACAGGTAATTAAACACAATTTTAAGCTTCAAAGGTATCAACATATAAGACATGTCTGTGATTCTGTTTGTGTTTCAGTCCATGGCCCTAACCAGGTATGAGGCATGGAAAACCCGTTCATGACGTCTGAGACTCTAAAAATCCGAACACAAGCGTCGATACCTTCTAACATGACAGCTGTGCTTTAGGAAAGCTGAGTCTTTGTCACGAGTCTAGCGTCAGAATTTGCCATCATGCATGGATTTAGGACGAGGTTAAAGCAATAGTTTACAGTATAATATTACTACTGCTTTAAATTATAGTAAACCGTTTACTGCTCTGTGTGGCAATTCGGCAGACAGCCTAATTCTATAGATCTGACACGACAATCTGATTCTGCATGTTCGATAACAGCAGAAGGGTAGTTACCGTTTCCTGCCCGCTCAATCCCTACGGCTTCCTATGCAGGAAAATGAATACCAAAAATTACACCGATATGTAGCTATGTGTGTGTATGTGTGTGGGGGGGGGGGGTTTCTCCCCCACCTGGCCCTCACGTTTCGGGAGGAGGCAGACCTCTGACGACCAGGTTTGGCTGTGCATGCGGGGTCACTGAGTTCAGGTACCAGGTGACAGCATGGCACATGTCTCCCTCACCTGGACATCAGCGGGAAAGCAAGGTTAAATAAGTATACTGCATACATCTCCGTGCAGCCTGCTTCGGGGGAAAATGCATTAGGGTACATACGCTGCCGTGCATTCCGCCCCTTGACGAGCCACTTACACCAGCACCTAGTCGGGGGGGGCTTAGCTTCGCTGCCGACCGAGGGCTCCGCGTGACAGCGGCCGACCCTGCACGTGAAATCCGAATTGTGCACACAATACGCGCGCGCGCGGCACGCGATTCCTGCATCGCATGTCGTTCTGACGCGATGCATTATTCAGTCACTTTTCCGTTTTTTGGAGAACGAGTCGGGTCACACCCCTTTCCGGAGTACTCAAACGGGACTGCTTTGCTTGTGATGCAAAAAAAAAGGAGGGGGGGGGGAAGGAGAAAAAAATGCATACACGTCCCCTCAGTGGTAACGTTAATCGCGAAAGGTCAACGTTTGCTTGATGTTTTGACTGGCCTCTATAGTGTGCAGGCCCCAGCCCGTCGCAGAAACCAACTACCATATCGACACACTTCAACCCACCGCTGAAACGGCCGGTGGTTCCGGGGGCCACCACTGCGATTCCGCGACAAACGAGCAATGCACGAGCATCACATCTCATTGCGTCGCCCGCTGGCTAATTACGCGGACGTGGATAGCCTCGGCATCCCGAGACAATGGCTATTTCCCTGATACGAATTAACCAAGGCTTGAACTTTCACGTGACGTGAAATATGCAGCTTATAGAGGGAGGAGGAGGAGGAGGGGGGGTAGTCCTGGCGATCTATCATAATAAAATGTCATGCGGTACAGAAATTAAAAAAAAGGCACGAAATGCACATAATAATAAAAAAAACAAACGCCAGGTTACCGCCACGTTATGTGCGGCACGCCACATATTGCACTTCAACTCACCTTGAGCGGCCGTTCCTCTGGTGCTGAATACACTTGCTATCAGAGTGGCCACATACCAAATCATAGTACTATTGCCCGACCAGCTATCAACCACGCAAAGTGCCCCGTTTCAGCCAGTCTCTCACATCCCCACCCCGCAGCGCGCGGTTATATGCTCATCGACGCCGCTCTCTCACGCTCGGTCTCCGTTCCCTGTCGCCGATCGCTCCCTTCATCCTTTTCCCTCCCCCCGTCCTTCCGTCCGCATCCTCTCCCGGAGAGACACAGAGCACCTTTGCACCGCCGCGCTTCCCGAGCAGACGGAGCCGTCTTACGAGCGCATAGTGGAAACCGACTGCGAGAGAGCGAGAGCGCGGCCGTGGGCCCGCCCCCCCGCTCCGCCCCGATTGGCCGCCGACGCGGCCCTTCGGGGGCGCGGATTGGCTGGTCCGTCCGCCCGCCCCCCCCTCCGGACGCCGAATGACAAGCGGACGGGAGCCGAGCAGCCGAGTCAAGGTGAGCCGGAGCCGCAGTATCGTGCGCATTGACGGCGCACCGTCAATACCCCCCCTCTGCCACCACGTGTGCTTTATTGCCCCCCCCCACTCTTTTTTTTTATATATATTTGTACAACATATATAAATCATTCAATCGTCGACAACGTCTCCGCACAAATAAGTCTCGTGAACACCGGCCGCATGTTGTCTTTGTGCATCGCCATTATCGGGGTGGGGGTGGGGGGGGGGAGATTATTCATCCGTCTGTGACTCATCGTGTCGCCCATCCGTACAGCCTCGGGGCTGTTGTCATGTCGCTGTCATCGACACCCAAAACCCCCCCCCCCCCGCCGCCGCTACCGCACTGTCTGGGTTTATGTGATGATGGGTGTGGCGACAGATGCAATACGAGCCGTTTGCCTGGTTTCCTCGACGGCCGCCGCCGCCGCTTCATCACGCCGCCGACCACATGCGTGGCCGCAGGGGAGCGTCACACGCCCCTCGCCGCTGTAAGACACCCCAATCAGCCCGCATCTCACGCGTGCCGCATCTCACGCACGCACGCGTGAGATGCGGGCTCGCACGCTGGCTTCAGAAATGCCCCATTGTGGCACGCGGGGGGGGGCTTCAGAAATGCCCCATTGTGGCACGGGGGGGCTGCAGAAATGCCCCATTGTGGCACGGGGTGGGGGGCTGCAGAAATGCCCCATTGTGGCATGGGGGGGCTGCAGAAATGCCCCATTGTGGCACGGGGAGGGGGGCTGCAGAAATGCCCCATTGTGGCACGGGGAGGGGGGCTGCAGAAATGCCCCATTGTGGCACGGGGAGGGGGGCTGCAGAAATGCCCCACTGTGGCACGGGGTGGGGGGCTGCAGAAATGCCCCATTGTGGCACGTGTGTCAACCGCGAGAAACCGTCTCCATAGAGATTTCGAATGTGTCCACCCCCCCTTCTCTCCCCAGGCTGTAACGTGTCCTGGGTTTACTACATGTCTCTCTTTTTGGACGTCACCTCTCTTAAAAAGACCGGTTAATATTATGGAGCCGCAATAATCTATCATCTCGTGTGTGTGTGTGTTAAAGTAGCTACAGATGAAACACTTGCAAACAATGCATATTTTAAAGACCCCCCCCACACACACCCCCGTGACGATCTGCCCCCTGTGAAAAGCTTGCCTCACCCAGCCTTACTTCGAGTGGGTTTCAATAGGGTTCAGCGTCCCTTGGGGTTTTTGGTCCTTCTGAGAGCTTGACTTAATTTTGGCTTGTAAAAATGTGCTGCGTACCGGGCTAGGGTGGTGGAGGGAGGAGGGTGGTGTGCACGTACCTGTGTGTACCCGGTGTTTACCGATGCTAACAATGTCCCACCCAAAAACAAAATACCACCCAGTGGCAAACTCTGGATCAGCTGTCGAAGAGACAGGGCGACAGGACCATTTTAACTCACGTGCTTAAAGCGCGCCAGTCACTTGGATGACGCCATTCAAACCTATCCCATGCACCGTGCAGCGGGTGTAATGCCGCCGACACCTTCGGCCAAAAGGACACACGGATTAACAACAACAACAACAACAACAACACAAGACTGCTTTGCAATGATGAATTTTCACTTCCAGCCCTGTAAACCATCACACACCTGCAGGGGACGGCTTTCCCCACCAGTCAGGTTTAATGGTGTCAGTATAAACAGATAGTCTGTGAATGCTGCAGTAGGTTTCCTTCTGACATGTGCTCCTTGTGTGGCCTTCGAGCGTACGCGTTACGATTAAAGGTGAGGGGGGGAAATGGAGCGCCGAAGTTGTCTTTAGTGGTTGTTAGCCTGTATATGACTAAGCCATTGAAAGGATAAAGCAGCTCTCAGGCTTGCAGATCCCCGCAGCTACCGTCAGTGGAGGAGTGCGATGCTGTCCTCTGATGGGAAAAAAAAAGAAGGGTACATTTATCCCCCCGACACACCCTAGCTCCTGTCTCTCTTTCAAACGCAGACATCCCATCAGAACGTCACACCGCCCTTTGTATTTCAAGGCCTCGATAAGTACAGGGTCTTTTTCCATGACATCGCCGGCATTTGCCTGGAAGAAGAGATTTTTTTTTTGTGTGTGTGTGTGTGTGTGTAATTCAGACAACATGTGATTTCTCTTAGAGCAGCAGAGTGACAGGCGGGGGGGGGGTCAAAGAGTAGATAAGGACTGTAAAAATAATCTCGACTGCGACAACGCGATTGGTTTTTACAGCATCGCTGGGGGATAACAGGGTCCGCTGTGTCACCAAAGGGCAGGAAACAGGAAATCTTTCCAAACGCGGAGCTGCGGTAGCCGCCACGGGATTTCACAGTTCAACTCAAGAGAGGCAAATCCTGAATCGGGCTTAGTAGAAAACAAATTGTACTTTCCCGAGCTAAACATATTGAATTCTGGCAGCAGCTTGGTGGTAAAGAGTACGTAGAACATCCAATCATGACACAGTTTTTTTTTCCCTTTTTCTCCTCACTTGTATCTGGCCAATTACACCACTCTTCCGAGCCGTCCCGCCTGCTGCTCCACCCCCTCTGCCGATCCGGGGAGGGCTGCAGACTACCACATACATGTGGAGTCGCCAGCCACTTCTTTTCACCTGACAGTGAGGAGTTTCGCCAGGGGGGTGTAGCACGTGGGAGGATCCCGCTATTCCCCCCCCCGGTCCCTCCCCCCCGAACAGGTGCCCCGACCGACCAGAGGAGGCGCTAGTGCAGCGAACAGGACATGCACCCACATCCGGCTTCCCACAAGCAGACGCGGCCAATTGTGTCTGTAGGGACGCCCGACCAAGCCGGAGATAACACGGGGAATCGAACCAGTGATCCCTGTGTTGAAAGGCAACAGAATAGACTGCTACGCTACCCACATGCCCTACATTGTGTTTTGACCTAATGAAACAACAGTGTGTGTCTGGCCTGTCCAGGGTGTCTCCCCGCCTGTCGCCCAGTGACTGCTGGGATAGACTCCAGTATCCCCGCGACCCTGAGAGCAGGATAAGCGGTTTGGATAATGGATGGATGGCTAGAGAAAGCACATAACGGGGTGCCGAGAGAGGAGGTGTGGTATTGTGTGAGAAAGTTGGGAGTGGCAGAGAAGTATGTAGGAGTGGTGCAGAATATGTATGAGGGAAGTGTGACAGTGGTGAGGTGTGACTGATGGGTTCAAGGTGGAGGTGGGATTATATCAAGGATCGGCTCTGAGCCCTTTCTTGTGTGCAATGGTGATGGACAGGTTGACGGACGACATCAGGCAGGAGTCTCCGTGGACTATGATGTTCGCGGATGACATCGTGACCTGTAGCGAGAGTAGGGTGCAGGTTGAGGGAGGAGAGCCTGGAGAGGGGGAGATATGCACTGGAGAGAAGAGGAATGAAAGTCAGGAGGAGCAAGACGGAATACCTATGCGTGAACGAGAGGGAGGACAGCGGAATGGGGATGATGCAAGGAGTAGAGGTGATGAAGAGTTTAAATACTTGGGGTCAACTATTCAAAGTAGCGGGGCGTGCAGAAGAGAGTGCAGGCAGGCTGGAGTGGGTGGAGAAGAGTGCCAGGAGTGATTTACGACAGAATGGTACCAGCAAGAGTTAAAGGGAAGGTTTACAAGATGGTTGTGAGACCAGCTATGTTATATGGTTTGGAGACAGTGGCACTGATGAAAAGACAGGAGGTGGAGCTGGAGGAGGCAGAGTTGAGGATGCTGAGATTTTCATTGGGAGTGATGAAGAAGGACAGGATTAGGAAGGAGTATATTAGAGGGACAGCTCAGGTTGGATGGTTTGGAGACCAAGCAAGAGAGGCAACATTGAGGTGGTTTGGACATGTGTGGAGGAGAGAGGCTGGGTATATTGGGAGAAGGATGCTGAATATGGAGCTGCCAGGCAAGAGGAAAAGAGGAAGACCAAAGAGGAGGTTTATGGATGTGGTGAGGGAGGACATGCAGGTGGCTGGGCGTGACAAAGGAAGATGCAGAGGACAGGAAGAGATGGAAACGGATGATCCGCTGTGGCGACCCCTAATGGGAGCAGCCGAAAGTAGTAATAGTAGATATGAGATTCGTCCTGTTTGAGTTTTGTGTGTTTTGTTGGTTCTTACAGAATGGTATTAGTTGCATTTGAACACAAACTCACAGAAGGAAAGAGACCCTTAACCATGCAAAGGAGAGGCCGATCAATATGTCCACTCATACTTGCAGGTAACTTCTATCACAGGGGTAAACAGGCCATGAGATGGAGACAAAAATAATGTCCAGTTACTGATAGGTGTATGCCAGCAGCCATACCAATATGTACCCTGACTGCTGATTAACAGAAGCTAAGCAGGGGTGGGCTTGGCTAGTACTTGGATGTGAGACCTCCCGGGAAAACTGAGTTGCTGGAGGTGGTGTTTGTGGGCCAGTCCTCCCTCTGGTCCTTATCGTCTTTCGGCTTATTCCGTTTCTCAGGGGTCGCCACAGCGGATTTTACTGTTTCCATTGGTGCCCTCTGGTCCTAATAAACCACAAAAATCCCAATGCCCCAGTGCCGTAATGGGGACACTGTGCTGTAGGAGATGCCGTCCTTTGGATTAGATGTTAAACCTGAGGTCCTGACTCACTGTGGTCATTAAATATCCCATGGCACTTATCGCAAAGATTAGGGGGTCCCCCGCTGTTCTGGCAAAACTCCCAACCTGGCTCTCTCCACCTGGCCACCTGATCCTCCCCCCCCCCCCCGTGTAATTCGCTCAGTGATTCCTCCCTCTCCACCTCAAGCTGATGTGTGGTGAGCGTTCTGGTGCAAAATGTCTGCCGTGCATCACCTGCTTGGGTGCTACACATTGGTGGTGGTTGAGGTGAGTTTCCCCGCTTCAGTGTGAAGCACTTCAGGTTTCTAGTTAAAGCGCTCTATAAATGCAATTATTATTACTCTTCAAGAGGTTTTGAAGCATGGTGTCAACCACACTTTATAAGATTAAAGCCGTGTAATGACATTTTTGATATTGCATTATACTATGTACTCTTACAGCGACAATGTCTAATTTTTCTATCAATTTCAGCAAACGAGATGTGACTTTCTCCACGCACAGGAAATGTAGCTCGCTACAAGGCACGATACAAATTTTGCTGCAACCTCTACCCCCCAACAAGCCGTTGCGGGAAAAAAAATCCCATCTGAAATCCTGCATTCAATGCATCATGCCTCATAAGCGAGCGTCATTTCTTTTGTGCAAATAAAGGATCATGTCTTGTTTGCTGGTATTGCAACAATAGTCAAGTCAAGTCCATTTTATTTGTATAGCCCACGATCCCAAATTACAAATTTGCCTCAAGGGGCTTTCCAGCAACACCAACATCCTGTCCTTAGACCCTCGCAATACTACCCGTGCATGTTGCACCAGACAATCTGAGGCGATAGCGGTGGATTTAAACGGTGCATTGAAGTGCTGCAGGTCTCTATTTGTTGTGTGCACACTCCAGATCTTAATAAATTAATAAAATAAAATTACACAATGTCGCTTTAAGAACAGTAGGGGGCAAAATTCAACAACACAGGCTATTTTGTTTTTCTATCCAGGAATTGGATTAAGATCTCATCAGGATCAGCTTTTCTCCAAACTCTCCCTGCAGGTTTTATATGTAAACTCAAAACACGGTAGCTCCAATACATTTGTCTCTATTTAGCCTGATTGCTAGGAGTATCAGAAGTGGTTATCCAATCAGAAAGTGCATCTCTGCGGTATACTAACCAGAATATGTCTGTGTTTGTGTCAGTATATGACAGTCATACATAATTCGCTGTCTAATCGGCTCACAGCGAACAGTCGAAAGCTAAGTACAAAAGTTCATAAAGGATGCATTGTTTGCTCTGGGGGAGTCTTACAAACATCTTTTGGGGGGGGGAGGTTCCCTCTTTTTCTCCCCAATTATATCCAGCCAATTACCCCACTCTTCCAAGACATCCCGGTCGCTGCTCCAACCCCTCTGCAAATCCGGGGAGGGTTGCAGATTGCCACGTCTCCTCCTGTGAAGTTGCCAGCCGCTTCTTTTCACCTGACAGTGAGGAGTTTCGCCTGGGGGACGTAGCGCGTGGGAGGGTCATGGTACTCCCCTGTTCCCCCTCCCCCCTGAAAAGGCGCCCCGACCGACCAGAGGAGGTGCTAGTGCAGCGACCAGGACACATACCCACATGTGTCTTCCCACCCGCAGACATGGCCAATTGTGTCTGTGGGGACGCCCGACCAAGCCAGAGGTAAGACAGGGATTCGAACCGGCGATCCCCGTGTTGGCAGGCAATGAACTAGACTGCTACACTACCCAGACGCCCCTTCCAAACGTCTTTGAAACGCGTCACCTCTCCTTTACAAGAAAGGAAACAAAGTGAGAAGTGAGATATGTCCTGACAGTATGTGACTGCAATGTCTCACAGGTTCGACTGCAGTTCCTGGACTGGTAATGTTCGAGTTTAGCTGACAGCGAGTACAGCAGTGATGTAAGTAAGGCAGAGCATCCAATTATAGCCACAGATGAAAAAGTGTCATCAAGCGTTAGAAAGGTGAGGGTCCATTTTTGATGCACCAAGAGTCTCCAAACCGGGGTCCTGGGACCACCAGGGATCCTTAAGGAGGTTTGAAGGGTCCCTGGGACATCTGAAACGAGTTCATCTCACTATCATTATCTCACTACCAAGTCAGCACAGAGACAGACTGCAAAAGAATGGTGATTCTGACTAAAGTAATTGTTTCTTTCTACTACAGAAATAGATAGACGGCCTCTTTCTGGTCCTCCACTTTGGAGAAACCTTGCGATAGCCTATATAATGACAATGCAGAAGTGTAGTCTCCATGTCGCATGATCCCTTCTTCCCTCTCTGAGGCCATTACATGGATCTGGGAATATCAGTTGGGGAGACTAATCTTGGAGACAAAGACTTGGAAAAGGTTTGAAGAAGGCAATGTTAAAAACAGAAGAATTACGACATCAGGGAAAAAGAAAAGCAATGTAATCATTAAATGATATTAAATAAACACCGGTTTGGGTTGCTTGCCACAGCTTTTCCGTTCCCATGCATTTGGTGTTTAAGCATACACGTATAATTGCTAAGTATTTACTAAGTGCACAAGTATACTCTTTGAAAAACACAAATGCACAAGACATGCATGCTCAGCCAATGAAGAACCCCACTCCCAGCCAAGTGACCCGTCAGTTAGTCTATTCTTAAACAGCTGACAAACCCGTATGTCAATCACGGGCTGCACCAAAGGTGGTGTCCTGTATGCCGTCTGCAGAAAAGATGTCTACTTGCATGTCTGCTTATAATGTTTGTTGAGCTCTTTACTCTAAGTCCAATATCACAATGCTTTGTTGCAAAGGACAGCTCTACTTTCATTGAAACAGACGTAATAACTGTCTTAATGAGTCTGAGTCAAGACAGTGAGATCTGAAGTTTCCATTAAAAGTTAAATTTAACTTCTTGCATTTCCATTTCTTTTTAAATGGAGACAGGCAAAACCTCTGAATACCCAGTAACGCATGCTTGGTCCTGTGCATCTTGACTGACATAATGAAACCGCCAATTCATAACAGCAACACTATATAGTAATCTAAACCTGCTGCATGCATCATGCACTACTTACAGTATAAGGCCAACTAAGCACTGGAATTGAACCCCCCCCCCATATGCTTACAGACATTCCTATAATGAATACGTGCATGTGTGCATGTGCAGAACTTGTGAGATGGCAAACGGCTAGTAAATGCCTCTCTGTGAGGCTACTGTCAGCAAATATGGACTGAAAAATGGAGACCAAGAAAAAATACTGTATTTGGAAATAATATGCAGCGTGGCTAACCTGTGTCTAAAGAACTTTTTTTTGGGGGGGGGGGGGTTCCTCCATTTTTCTCCCCAATTGTACTTGGTCATTTACCCTATTTTTCGAGCCGTCCCGGTCGCTGCTCCAACCCCTCTGCCAATCCGGGGAGGGCTGCAGACTACCACATGCCTCCTCCGATACATGTGGAGTTGCCAGCCGCTTCTTTTCACCTGACAGTGAGGAGTTTCACCAGGGGGGACGTAGTGCGTGGGAGGACCACGCTATTCCCCTCAGTTCCCCCTCCCTCCCGAACAGGCGCCCCGACCGTCCAGAGGGGGCGCTAGTGCAGAGACCAGGACACATACCCACATCCGGCTTCCCACCCGCAGACACGGCCAATTGGGTCTGTAGGGACACCCGACCAAGCCGGAGGTAACACGGGGATTCGAACCGGCGATCCCCGTGTTGGTAGGCAACAAAATAGACCGCCACGCCACCCGGATGCCCTTAAAGAACATTTTAACTGTGTATTTTATATTTATCAGTTATATGGGTTGATCATGTCATATGGTTTGGAGACAGTGGCACTGATGAAAAGACAGGAGGTGGAGCTGGAGGTGGCAGAGTTGAAGATGCTAAGATTTTCATTGGGAGTGACGAAGGAGGCCAGAATTAGGAACGAGTATATTAGAGGGACAGCTCAGGCTGGACGGTTTGGAGACAAAGCAAGAGAGGCAAGACTGAGGTGGTTCGGACATGTGTGGAGGAGAGATGCTGGGTATATTGGGAGAAGGATGCTGAATATGGAGCTGCCAGGGAAGAGGAGGTTTATGGATGTGGTGAGGGAGGACATGCAGGGGGCTGGTGTGACAGAGGAGGATGCAGAGGGCAGGAAGAGATGGAAACGGATGATCCGCTGTGGCGACCCCTAACAGGAGCAACCGAAAGTAGTAGTAGTAGATTTCATATTTATCATTATGATGGCATTTATTTTGTGAGCTCATAGTCACGTCATCTTATCCTTCCAGGTACATGTCATCCGCTGAGCATCAGCAAAACACCCTACGGTGTTACACCACCATGTTTTCATACACACCTGAGAGAAACAGACCGAACACCAGGCTTTCTTCTTTTGACAAAGATGCCAGCAGTCGGCAATGACGCAGTCCTCCTTTACATAGACACCAACAGACTGACTCGATAAATGCAGGTTGGTGCCGGGTGTCTCAACTCCAGTCTGTGTGAGCTCTTGCACAATGCCACTTTCGTTGTTGTTGTTTTCCTCTCTCTTCTGCAAGGATTACCAACGAGACGGCTCTCATTTCCTTGAAAGAAGATTGAAATTGAGAATGGATGGCTAAAATTGAATTGCACAAAGTACAACTAATCTCGCTCAATGCTTTGTTTATTGAATCCATCGCTCATTCCCCTTTTCCCCATCTAGAACAATCCTCCTGCCCTGAAAACAAGCACGGGCACCCATACACAACAGGGACACAATGTCACACACGGACAAATCACTGCTTTAAAATCTTCCTCTCTTTCACGGCTAAGTCGTTCAACCACACGGGTTGAAAAGTGAAAACTCGGGTGGAAATATAATGGCAATTTTAAAAGATGAAATCCAAAAATAGCTTTGATTTGATTACGCTTTTGTGTTATTGCAATCGCCCCCGATAACAGATGTGCAAAGTGTAATTTCAGATGATACAATTACTTGTGCGACGACGTGGTGTGACCAAAACAGATTGCAGTTTTATGAAACTGAACAATCTTTGGATGCCGTGGAAGTGAAGGGAAATGCAAAGCGAAACGACAAAAACAACAACGTAAAGCGGACTGACTGTATCGATCCGGCCGTGTCACGCTCAGGGGGCTGATGGTGGGCTGTTGTTCCCGGAGATGCCGGAAACTGACACCGCCTGATGATGCCCGGCTCCAACTACATGAATTCAGGCCGGTTCTGACCCGACTGAGTCGCTGCCGACCAATCGTTCAGTGTCGGGCCCGAATATGAACGACTCTTGTAGTGTGACATAATCCAAGACCAGCGTCAGACGCCCCACGACCCCAGCATTTTTTTCTTTTATCGAGCTAGGCTTAAAAAAACCCCACGTGTGACAATATTCTCGAGGTGCGAACTGCGGTGGGAGACTGTGCGGCACGAACTGTTGCTATGGTGACTAAATGGCCGTCTAAATACGGTAGCCAGCAGAGGAAGAAATGTGGAATTTCAAGTTAAATGCACCTTAGGATGCTAGTTTGCATGTTCTCCCCGTGTCTGCGTGGGTTTCCTCCGGGGGCTCCGGGTTCCTTCCACAGTCCAAAAATATGGAGGTCAGCTGACTCGGCCATACTAAATTGCCCCTAGATGTGTGTGTGTGTGTGGGTGTGGGTGTGGGTGTGTGTGTGTGTGTGCCGCCCGCACTGTGATGGCCTGTCGGCCTGTCCAGGGTGTCTCCCCGACTTCCGCCCAATGGCTGTTGGGATAGGCTCCAGCATCCCCGCGACCCCGAGAGCAGGATAAGCGGTTTGGATAAAGGATGGATGGGTGGATGGATGGATGGATGGATTTTTTTTCTCCCCAGTCCCCCGCTCGGAACAGTTGCCCCGACCGACCAGAGGAGGCGCTAGTGCAGCGACCAGGACACAGACCCACGTCCGGCGTCCGGACGCGGCCAATAGTGTCTGTAGCGACCCTTGACCCCAAGCCGGACACGGGGATCCGAACCGGCGATTTCCCGTCTAGCTTGACGCCCCCTGACCGACGGTCAAAGACGTGTTCCTGACGCTGACCAATAGGATAACAGAATGCCCTCTGGCGCGCGTAGGCGAACGTTAGCTAGCCAGGGTTAATTAGGCTAATTTTCTTGACATGGACACACTCGTTACCTCAAGTTCTCTTTGAAGGATAGACAGCCCCACACCGTCCTCTGCGTGACACCCGGGGACGGGTCCACGATCACAACACCGCTAGCGTCACACATAGCGCCTCTTCCATGGTCGACGCTTCCTGACCCGACGACCTATGAACTCGCGTACGGCCGCGATGACGTCATGACGGCAGCATACGACGACGGGTCGGGATCGTAGTTGTAGTGTGGCCAGTATGGCGGCCAAGACGGGACGCGGGTGTATAGCAGGGTAGAGGCTGGTTCCCGTCGATGCAGAGAACGGTCAACTGAGCATGCGCAAGTACTCGTTGCCTCCGTTGTTTGGGTAGGTTAAGGTTAGGGTTAGGGCGGGGTTAGGGTTAAAGTTAGCCAACCAGACGCAGAGTAGGGGTGGGTCTTCCTAGCGTGTGGAGGCGTGGTAGAGGCATTTCGCGCATGCTCAGTTGACCGTTCTCTACTCCCATTTCCGTTCTCTGCGTCGACGGGAACTAGCCGCTTATAGCAGTAGTGTGCATGGTGCCATCGTGAAAGACCACAAATATCGCGTGGCTCAGACTCCGGCTCGGCGCGTGAGCACCTGCACGGGACTTGCCATTACTGCCGCGTGCTGTCTTCGCTGAGACCGCTCAGGGGAGGCAGGGAGATAATAAGCAGATAAGAGATCTGCTCATTATCTCCCTGCCAAAGGCTCCGTAAAGGTTATTTGTTGGGAATTTGCGAGGGTACCTGCACTGACAGCATCCCCATTAAACCGCTGAACTCCAAATCCAACATGAAAAACAAATTCAATCTGTTTTCTGTATCATTTTGAAAGTGTCTATTTTTCCTCGTTTGCTCACTCTCTCACTCTCACACACGCACGCACACACACGCACGCACACGCATGCACACGCTAAATTTACTCAGAGGGGAAGAGCAGCAGCCAGCAAGAGAGATTATTTCAGCAACTCTTTCAGAAGTTGATCTATTTTCAATCTCATGGCCTGCTAACCGGGGGCTGCATCTTCTGAGCTTGCCCCTCAAGTAACGAAACGATCGCCATGAACTTAGTGACATGCGTTCTTCATCTAAAAAAAAATCTAAACATAATCAGTTGCCTCATATAAAAAGTGTTTCCTGTCCCAGTCCTCAAGTAGCCTTGCCCTGCAGATCTTGAGGCCTGCCTGTACATATTTAATCAGCACTTATTTTTGTCAGATTTGTCACACCAGAAATGATTTAGTGCTATATGATTGGTTGAGGCGGCACGGTGGCACGGTGTTTAGCGCGGTCGCCGCACAGCAAGAAGGTCCTGGGTTTGAGCCCTGGGTAGTCCAACCTCGGGGGTCATCCTCTGTGGGGAGTTTGCATGTTCTCACCGTGTCTGTGTGGGTTTCCTCCGGGTGCTCCGGTTTCCTCCCACAGTCCAAAGACATGTGGGTCAGGTGAATCGGAAGTACTAAATTGTCCCTTGGTATGAATGTGTGTGTGTGTATGTTGGCCCTGTGTGATGGCCTAGCGGCCTATCCCGGCCCAGGGTGTCTCCTCGCCTGCCGCCCAATGACTGCTGGGATAGGCTCCAGCCTCCCCACGACCCTGAGAGCAGGATAAGCGGTTTGGATAATGGATGGATGGATGTTGTGAAACGAGGGCTGTGACGTTTGCTAACTCTGAGTGGTTCACAGTCTCTGGAACAACAGACTGCAGCAATGACAGGCAGCGCTCCAGAAACAGGAATTAAAGCTCAGTGACTTTCATTTTAACCCCCTGTTGCCCTGCAGGGGAAATCAGTTGTCCTATTACATTCAATTCTTTCAATCAATCCTGCAGAACCCCCAACCACACCTACCCACCCACCCACCCAAATGCTGGATAGGTTGGGGGATGACAGGACCACAGAGGTTGCCATCTTAGTCTTTTTTTTACCCCCTTTTTTCTCCCCAGTTGTATTACCCCACTCTTCCAAGCAGTCCCGGTTGTTGCTCCACCCCCTCTGCTGATCTGGGGGGGAGCTGCAGACTACCACGTCTCCTCCGATACATGTGGAGTCACTTCTTTCACCTGACAGTGAGGAGTTTCTCCAGGAGGACGTAGCGTGTGGGAGGATCACGCTATTCCCCCTCCCCCTCCGAACAGGCGCCCCGACCGACCAGAGGGGGCGCTAGTGCAGCGACCAGGACACACATCCACATCCGGCTTCCCATCCGCAGACACGGCCAATTGTGTCTGTAGGGACGCCTGACCAAGCCGGAGGCAACACGGGGATTCGATCCAACGATCTCCGTGTTGGTAGGCGACGGAACAGACCGCTAGGCCACCCGGAAGTCCCGCCATCTTAGTCTTTTTGGGTTAACACGAATTGCAGTTTTCCCACACGCCTCGCTGTACAATGTGGACAATTGGGAAATTTCAAACGTGCACCATCTGTATCGCCCCGACCAGTTAAATACGTCACAAAACATTGTCCCCCTCCTCCCCTGTTTAGCTACAGAAGCAATCCAATTGACCTTTCGCAAAGTCCCGCCCCCCCTAGTTACTGTTGCTATGCCCGTCAAGCGTTTCAGAACTATCCAGGAAGTAGCCGGAAAACACCAAAACACGAAGGAAGAAATCAGCACGTTGTATGGGTAAAAGTAACAGTAATAATACGTTAGCTGTATTAGCTATCAGTACTAGCTAGTAGCTAGCTTAGCTTGGAGCAGACAGGTATTTTTGTTGATTCTGGATGGATTAAGCTGGCCATGTTGGTCAACTATACTGCCAAATCTATTGCCCACATTGCGCTTCTTGCGTTCTTGTCACGTATCGGGAAGGAACCCAAAAGCAGACGGGACAACCAGGTAAGGGAAGAACCCAGTCTTTATTGAAGTGACCGATCTCGGGGGTAGAGCAGGAGGTGGCTGTGTGGCAGGTAGGCAGGCAGGCAGAAGTCCATGAATGGCGACGTTCAAGCGAAGACTGGTCCATAGTGGAGGCCTTTTAAGGGTGAGGGCGATTGCCGGGGTGAAGGGGGGGGTCAGCAGGTGTCAGCTGGCCTAGCAGGTGTCAGCTGGTGTAGCAGGTGTCAGCTGGCCTAGCAGGTGTCAGCTGGTGTAGCAGGTGTCAGCTGGCCTAGCAGGTGTCAGCTGGCGTAGCAGGTGTCAGCTGGTGTAGCAGGTGTCAAGGGCGATCGCTTTGATGTCAAGGGCGAGAGGCTGTGACAGTTCTGGGTTTCGAGAAGGGAAAGAAAATGACCGCCCCTCCAAACTTTCCAGATATCTAGTATCCGATTTGCAGATCCCATAGGCACACCGGTTCAGCATTTTGCTGTGTGTTTGAAAGCTTGACGGACCGTTGCTAAGGTAGGATTGGACAAGCACCGTTCTGGGGCAGTACTTTGCGAAAGGTCAATTGTCTTGGTATTCACTCTGCACACAGAGTAGATCCAATCCAGTTGCGTGGATCTCTGGTCTTAGGTTCAGTGGTGGCTGGTGCTAAAAAATTGTTTTTTTGGGGGGGGGCGCAATTTTTTTGGGGGGGGGGGCGCACACCTGACAGCTGCTTTAATGGCCACACAGTCACAGAGTTATTAAGAAGGACAACGTAACCTATAGATTTTATCATCGTTCGAAGACGATGAATGATTGACGGTTGAGACGAGGCGTGGTGGTGGGTGTGAACATGATTGACAGCCACGACAATTGTCCAATCACATTAGATCACAAAAGAGTACTATACAAATTCGCTGCCAATAAAAGTGGGCTTGCAAACTCTGAAGAAACCAATCAGACAGCAGCCTCGGGTCACCTGCTCGCCAAAAAGTTTGAGGGCTTACATGAGGTATGGTTTGGGCAGCGCCCCTCACCCAGGAAGTAGATGTATTCAGACAGAAATCAACCGCATACCATTTGGAACCAATATTCAATGGTTGCTGACAGGCGCTCACAGACTGAAAAACACGTTTATTTCATAATTATGTGGATTATACAACTAAATTATATTTAACAGGTTTAAGTAGATTTTAATCTCTTGATGTTTGAAGGGGACGGGGCCCCAGCGCCCTGTACTGGCCAGCCGCCACTGACTCACATCATCAGTGAGCTTCCTGAGAACACAAAAGCCAGCATATTTGATCTTCAGGTCTTCTCCTCATAGCACGTTTTTTCATACCATTGCTGCACAGCGTGAATAGAAGAGCCCCACTTGGTTATCAAGGTCATCGGTACATTACAGTAAAACACGGCGCTTACACGGTTGAACGGCTGGAGGTAACATGTGGAGGTTGCCATAGTTTCACAGATCTCAGGTGTGTGTCACCGCCAAGGGTCTAGCGCACTCCCCTCACGAGCAGTTAAAGCATTTAACCGCTGAAGAATTTACATTCCGCCTGCGGAGTGCTTTCAAAGACACGCACAGTAAAATGGCAGGATACATGTAAGAGGAAATGTTGACTCTTTCTGAATTCATAAAAGCCTATTCCTCTCACTCTAGAGTCACCAGACCCTTGAGCATGTTCCCATCGAGCGTCTCGGTTTCTCTGTACAGTTGTGATGTCTATAAATACCGGAGTGTTAATTGAATTCCAGGTTCAGAACTTTTCATATGCAAAAAAAAAAAGCTCTTATCCACATCCAATATCTGCTAGTCCCCGTGCAAACTTGCATGCTTCATGTAGAGATGCATATCTCTGCATGCGTGTCTCTGCACGCTCAGTGAGCCAGGTAAGAAAATCACAGGAAGTTGAATCAATTCATCTGGACACAACGTTTATTGACAGAATGGCCCTTTCAAGGATGAGGATGTGCACATCCTTGATAGGGAGGTAGGCTGGTTCGAATGGGGAATCAAAGAGGCCATCTGTGTGAAGAGGGAACGACCATCCCTGAACCGGGGAGGGGGGGGCGCTAATAGTACACATCTGTCACCATCTTGCAATGCTGTGATTGCAAATATTCCCAAATCCTCTGAGTAATACACATGGTCATTGTAACTCTAGATAATGCTCAAGGTAATTTGCATATGAAACTGATCGTTGGTTTCGGTCGTTATGCCACTGTGTTGTTTATAAGGGTGGGGACACCTGCAGTCAGTTGAGACTGAAGAGGCCGCTGTGTCCAGATGAACTGATTCAACTCTCTCTGACTTCATGTAGAGACTTCTAGATACTGCAGGCCTAGCTGGTCTGACAAAGCGCCAAGGTTTTTAGCCGAGATGCCAATATGTGTGGGCTTCAGTCCCCTATAAGTTACATACTGCGCTAGCAGTCGACCTCACTTTCACCCATGGAAAACTGTGAGCTGGAGCTGCAAAGTCTGAGTAGGACTGTGAAATTAAAAATGCAATTATTTCTGGAGCATGCCGTTTTTAAACTTGTGATAATTTTCAGCAAGTTAATCCCTTTGCATCTGCTGTGGAATTTCTCTCTTTGCAGCGCTTGGCACCACACAATCTCCCTGATTCATCCTGCCAACCGGCCCATCAGCTATGCCAGTGAGCCAAAGCACTTCTCTCATACGCACTTACAAAGCAGATATTAACCATGGGAAGAGCGGATCCTTCTAGAAAAGCACTTGTTGAAAAGAGTTAAAACATACAACAATTACCGTTTACTTTATCAATTATGCAAATTTAATGATTTGACCAGTATATCTAGACATAACCCCCAAAATCCATCAGTTATCAAGTTATGGACGTGTGTTTTGGTGTCCACTATCTTGACTATAACTTAAATATCGTTAACAAATACAAAAGGACCACCAAAACATTAAATCCGAGTGCAAGCAACGTGGGTAAACTAAAATAGAATGAAAACACGTTGTCTTTTAATATCTTGGAAAAGAAAATAATTGGCGACAATGAGTCTCTAGCACTGAGTAATTATGTTTCTGAGATGAAACACAGTAAAATGAAAAACATCTGTCCACACAGGTAGACATTCAGATTTGGATATTATCAAAGTATTAGTATAAAAAAAAAGAACATGCACAAACTCTGGAAAGGCACGGATGACAGCATTTGACTTGCAGGTTTTGCAAAAATAGTGAAGGAAAAGCAGACGTGTGGAGGAGATATGCTGGTTATATTAGGAGAAGGACGCTGAATATGGAGCTGCCAGGCCAAAAAATGGTAGTGAGACCAGCTATGTTGTATGGTCTGGAGACAGTGGCACTGACCAAAAGACAGGAGGTGGCGCTGGAGGTGGCAGAGTTGAAGATGTTAAGATTTTCACTGGGAGTGACGAAGAAGGACAGGATTAGGAACAAGTATATTAGAGGGACAGCTCAGGTTGGATGGTTTGGAGACAAAGCAAGAGAGGCAAGATTGAGATGGTTTGGACATGTGTGGAGGAGAGATGCTGGGTATATTGGGAGAAGGATGCTGAATATGGAGCTGCCAGGGAAGAGGAGAAGAGGAAGGCCAAAGAGGAGGTTTATGGATGTGGTGAGGGAGGACATGCAGGTGGCTGGTGTGACAGAGGATGATTCAGAGGACAGGAAGAGATGGAAACGGATGATCCGCTGTGGCGACCCCTAATGGGAGCAGCCGAAAGTAGCAGTAGTAGGAGTAGTAGTAGTAGTAGTAGTAGTAGTAGTAGCAGTAGAAGTAGCAGTCAAGGAAAAGCAGGCACACATGTTGCTACAGCACAAACATTCATTGCTGATGAGTAAGCAACACAATGACAGAATGGCTTCCTTGAAAAAAAAGGGCAACATAAACAATTCCCTGAGGCGTCTGGGTGGCATGGCGGTCTATTCCGTTGCCTACCAACACGGGGATCGGTGGTTCGAATCCCCGTGTTGCCTCCGGCTTGGTTGGGTGTTCCTACAGACACTATTGGCTGTGTCTGTGGGTGGGAAGCCAGATGTGGGTATGTGTCTTGGTCACCGCACTAGCTCCTCCTCTGGTCGGTTGGTCGGTCGGTGCGCCTGTTCGGGGGGGGAGAGGGGATAGCGTGATCCTCCCACGCGCTACGTCCCCCTGGTGAAACTCCTCACTGTCAGGTGAAAAGAAGCGGCTGGTGACTCCACATGTATTGGAGGAGGCATGTGGTAGTCTGCAGCAATTCCGAGAGGACCTATTACACTATTGTGGGTGGTCCTAGATAACCCATTTGATTGGTCGCAAAGTCACTCTGAATGCATCTTATGAGTTTGCCATGCCTATATGTGGGCGGCACGGATCTGGAGGTAGAGCGGGTTATCTAGTAATCGGAAGGTGGCTGGTTCGATCCCCGGCTCCTCCAGAGAGCATGCCGAAGTGTCCTTGAGCAAGAAGCTGAACCCCTAACTGCTCCTGATGAGCAGGTTGGCACCTTGCACGGCAGCCTCCGCCATCAAGTGTATGAATGTGTGTGAATGGGTGAATGTGAGGCATCCATTTCAAAGTGCTTTGAGTGCTCGGTAGACTAGAAAACCGCTATATAAATGCAATCCATTTACCATTTATTTGGCTATGCCTGATGGAAGGGTTGCTAAGAAGAGTATTATTAAGCACAGACTAAAGGAAAGGTGGCAAAAGCAATGGGAGGAAGAGAGGAAAGGACGATGGTTTTTACAGAGTTCAGAGGAAAATGGGAGAAATGAGGTGTGCAGGAAGGAACAGGAGAGATGAGACAATAGTTTCAAGACTCAGATTTGGAGACACTGGACTAAACAGTACATTTTTCAAAATCGGCAAACACAATACAGGCAGATGTGAATACTGTGGGCAAGAAGAAACAGTAGAGCATGTTATGATATATTGTCAGAAATATGAGGTAGATTGAAGGCGTCTGACTCAAAATCTCAGGAAAATAAAAGCACAATTTGATTTAATAGATATTCTACAGAGGAATTCAATGGAGTGTTATAAAATCTTGTTTCAGTTTCTTAGAGTAACTAATTTAATTGAGTCAAGTCAAGTTTATTTATATAGCACATTAAAACAACCACAGCTGAACCAAAGTGCTGCACAAGCTTAAAATACAATATAAAATAAGTGACACATATGAATATAAAATATACACTACCGTTCAAAAGTTTGGGATCACCCAAACAATTTTGTGTTTTCCATGAAAAGTCACACTTATTCACCACCATATGTTGTGAAATGAATAGAAAATAGAGTCAAGACATTGACAAGGTTAGAAATAATGATTTGTATTTGAAATAAGATTTTTTTTACATCAAACTTTGCTTTCGTCAAAGAATCCTCCATTTGCAGCAATTACAGCATTGCAGACCTTTGGCATTCTAGCTGTTAATTTGTTGAGGTAATGTGGAGAAATTGCACCCCACGCTTCCAGAAGCAGCTCCCACAAGTTGGATTGGTTGGATGGGCACTTCTTTGAGCAGATTGAGTTTCTGGAGCATCACATTTGTGGGGTCAATTAAACGCTCAAAATGGCCAGAAAAAGAGAACTTTCATCTGAAACTCGACAGTCTATTCTTGTTCTTAGAAATGAAGGCTATTCCATGCGAGAAATTGCTAAGAAATTGAAGATTTCCTACACCGGTGTGTACTACTCCCTTCAGAGGACAGCACAAACAGGCTCTAACCAGAGTAGAAAAAGAAGTGGGAGGCCGCGTTGCACAACTGAGCAAGAAGATAAGTACATTAGAGTGTCTAGTTTGAGAAACAGACGCCTCACAGGTCCCCAACTGGCATCTTCATTAAATAGTACCTGTTAGAGCCTGTTTGTGCTGTCCTCTGAAGGGAGTAGTACACACCGGTGTAGGAAATCTTCAATTTCTTAGCAATTTCTCGCATGGAATAGCCTTCATTTCTAAGAACAAGAATAGACTGTCGAGTTTCAGATGAAAGTTCTCTTTTTCTGGCCATTTTGAGCGTTTAATTGACCCCACAAATGTGATGCTCCAGAAACTCAATCTGCTCAAAGAAGTGCCCATCCAACCAATCCAACTTGTGGGAGCTGCTTCTGGAAGCGTGGGGTGCAATTTCTCCACATTACCTCAACAAATTAACAGCTAGAATGCCAAAGGTCTGCAATGCTGTAATTGCTGCAAATGGAGGATTCTTTGACGAAAGCAAAGTTTGATGTAAAAAAAATCTTATTTCAAATACAAATCATTATTTCTAACCTTGTCAATGTCTTGACTCTATTTTCTATTCATTTCACAACATATGGTGGTGAATAAGTGTGACTTTTCATGGAAAACACGAAATTGTTTGGGTGATCCCAAACTTTTGAACGGTAGTGTATGTAAAGAAAACATAATAAAATAAAGAATATAAAATGTAAACAATAAAACATAAGAGTAAAAGTATATTTGCACAATAACATTAAGATTTGAGGTTTGTTTTTGTTTTTTTGGGGAGGGAATAGCATAAATAATAGACATTCTGATCCCCACTCCATACCAGCTGGTGGCAGTAAGGCACCAATTTGTTGTTTGCCAACCGCCAATAAACACCAAGAAGAAGAAGAAGAAGAAGACGAAGAAGAAGAGGAGGAGGAGGAAGAAGAAGAAGAAGAAAAGAAATCCCTTAGCGAGGCTCTCTGCAAAGCTGAACGGGCTGACGTGATACTCTCCACGCAGCTTACCCAGCAGAAGGCCACCTCTCCCTGACCGCATGTGAGGTTGGCCAACGATGAGGAAGAGGTAGAGGAGGTCTATCAAGTTCTGCTTCCACCACAACAGTCTCAGCAATGGCCTCCAACATCCCGGTGATGTCCACCCCAGCCGACTGACCGCTGTTACCGGTGTGACGAGCCTGGACACTTAGCCCGCGACTGCTTAGCACTGTTGCCAAAAGCCAGACTCACCCAGCCAGTGGGGAAACGACGGCGGAGTGGCCTAGTGAGGGGACCGCCACTCCAATCTCCAGCCCCCTTCAAGGCCGATGCATGCCGGTTGGCTGCCCAGGTCACAGCAAAGGACTGTATTTGGACTGCCAACTCAATGGTCTATCCTGCCGGGCCCCGGTAGACACGGGGTCTACCATTTCCTTAGTGCGACCTGGTGTCCTCCTGGGCACCACCGGCCCCCTCTCAGTGGCGTGGTCACCAACCTGCACCTAGCTGATGATGGTGACAGAGGAGAAGGCTGGCATGAGAGGGAGGTCACTGCAAGTCCAGGCTGGAGACCAGGAGCTGACACATGAGTTCTGGCTCGCCAACATCTAGGACCTGTGCATCATCGACCTGGATGTGTTGACCCCCTGGGGAGCCCGTGTTAACTTGTCAGAGGCAACCATCACCCTCAGCATGAAGACCATGGCGCTCCGGTCCAGCCGTAGGAGGAGTGGGCTCAGGGACCGGTGAGCCAGTCGTTGAGCAGTTACTGCTCAGCAGGCTCAGAGCCCCGGCATTGGAGTGCCGCTACTGTCAGTGGCAAGAGGAGTGGGGCCAAATGATACTGACGGTGGCAGCCATCCAGACCATCAGCAACAAGAAGAGGTTGTTCCTGTTGACCATGCAGCAACTGAGATGTGGCCCTTGCACTTGTGAGGGGATGGCTGGAGACGGGGCAGCACCCCGAGTGGACAGAGGTGTCAGTACTGGGGCCCGAGGTAAAGGCCTACCACTCTCAATGGGGTAAATTTGAGCTCCACAATGGGGTGGCTTACCGGAGGTGACAAGCTCACGGACGAGGGAGCGACCTCCTGGAGCTATTGGTGCCCCATGTGCTCCATGGCTCGGTGGGGGCGGGGCACTACAGGAACACCAAGACCCTCCACCGCCTCGGGGGCGGTTCTACTGGCCTGGCTGTCGACGAAACTGGAGCTGCACGTGCACTGCTGCAACTCCTGCAACCGCCGGGCCTGAGCCAGCTCTGGCTCCGGAGTGCTGCAGAAGATGGCCTATGACACACAGTGACTTCGGCGGTCTGTTTGTCAGCAGTGACACCCAGGACTTTTGGGGCACTATGTACTGGGTGATGGGGTCGTCTGGGACAACTGACCCCTCAAGTGGGGGCTATGTAGTAACCAGAGAAGGCGGTCGGTCTGACCATCGGCAGCACCGAGATGAGGGAGCGCAGTGGCTGATGGGACTGTTAGTGTTATTGAAATTGTTATGATTTATGTGTTTAAATGTTCTGTTCACATTTGACTCGGACTAAGTAGAAGACCGTTTACTGAATGTAGGACCGTGACTCAGACTGGTGTCGCCGGTTGTGACCTCAGGGGGACATCTTTGTGTGTTGTTAATTCTGGTCTGTTTGTGTGAAAATAAAAGCACACTCCCAGGGTTGTGCGATGTATGGGACATGGGTGCTGCCATTAAAACGAGACCTCTGCTTCTTGACTCATTCTTCCATGCCGGCTCGCCACAATACTCTCTTTAGCCAAACATAAATATTCCCTACGAATAGAGGACCACTTTCACAATAACTCTGATCCTCGGCAAATGTGGCAAGGCATTCAGTCTATCACAGACTACAAAAGCTCTAATCGCGGTCCCGCTGTCCATGATGCCTCCCTGCCAGACAAGCTAAATCAGTTCTATGCCCGCTTCGACAAGGACAATACTGACCCAGCCACAAAAATCCCCAGCCACCCAGAAAACCAGGTGCTCACTCTCAGTCGCATACTGGGTTGGGTCTACCGAGAATGTGCCGACCAGCTGGCTGAGGTCCTCACACCTGTATTTAACCTCTCACTGTCCCAATCTAAATTCCCGGCATACTTTAAGACCACCTCTATCATTCCTGTCTCCAAGAAACCAACATCCACATGTCTGAATGACTACCGACCCATAGCACTCACCCCCATTGCCATGAAGTGCTTTGAAAGACTGGTTCTGGCTCACATCAAAAACATTATCCCCCCCCACATTCGACCCACATCAGTTCGCCTACCGTCCCAAAAGGTCTACTGAGGATGCCATTGCCACTGCCCTACACATTGCTCTGACCCACCTTGAACTTAACAACACATACATCCGGATGCTGTTTATAGATTACAGCTCTGCCTTCAAAACTATCATCCCCGCCAAACTAACCGCCAAACTCCTCTCCCTTGGCCTCAACCCCTCCCTCTGTAATTGGATCCTGGACTTCCTGACCAACAGACGTCAGTCTGTTAGGTTAGGTGCCCACTCCTCCTCCACCCTGACCCTCAGCACAGGTGCCCCTCAAGGCTGTGTTCTGAGCCCCCTCCTTTTCTCCCTCTTCACCCATGACTGCCTGCCAACTCACCCCTCAAATGTTATAGTTAAGTTTGCAGATGACACCACAGTCATTGGCCGTATCACCAACAATGACGAGATGGCCTACAGAGACAAGATTGAGCACCTCACATCATGGTGTACTACCAACAATCTTGTCCTTAATGTGCAGAACACAAAGGAGCTGATTGTGGACTTCAGGAGGTCTAGAAGCTGCAGCCACTCCCCCATACACATCAATGGGGTGGAAGTGGAGCGTGTTTCCAGCTTTAAATTCCTTGGAGTCCACATCAGCGAGGACCTTTCGTGGACATTAAACACCCAGGCCCTTGTGAAAAAGGCCCAACAACACCTGCATTTCCTGAGGAGGCTGAGGAGCGCCCGTCTACCCCCCAAAATTCTCACCAACTTCTACCACTGCACCATGGAGAGCATCGTGACCGTCTGCATCTCAGTGTGGTACGGCAACTGCACCTCAATAGACCAGAAAGCTCTGCAGCGGATCGTCAAGGCGGCCCAGCATATCACCGGTACCGTGCTCCCAGCCATAAAAGACATTTATCACAAACGCTGCCTTCGAAGGGGTCTGAGCATCAGCAGAGATCCCACCCACCCCAACCATGGACTGTTCTCCCCCCTGCACTCTGGGAGGCGCTACAGGAGCCTCAGAGCCCGCACTACCAGACTCAAAAACAGCTTCTTTCCACAAGCTGTTGCCCACCTGAACCTGGCTACCCACTGAATGTCTGTAGATATTTTTAAATATTTTGTACTCCAGCTCTCTTTTAGCTTATTTTTAGCTTTTGGTCTTCATGTGTGTATATCTTATACTGTGTTTGCTGTGTTTGTCTGTGTCTGTCTTGCACTGTTTGGTGAAGCCACAGCCCTCATTTCATTTTTAACATGTTGCTGCACATTGTTTTTAATGACAATAAAATTGAATTGAATTGAATTGAATTGAATTAGCATCTGGCTTGGCGAATTCCATAAAACTTTCAAGCGCAAGCTGTGCATTGATGCTGCAGCACAGCTGCCAAGTGGTTAGCACTATTGCCTCATAGCAAGAAGGTCCTGGGTTTGAACCCCAGGCTGTCCTAGGTTGTTTCTGTGTGGCGTTTGCATGTTATCCCCGTGTCTGCGTGGGTTTCCTCCGGATGCTCCGGTTTCCTCCCACCATCAAAAAGACATGCATGTTAGCGTTTAATACTCCGGTCTGTGCCCCTGAGCAAGGCAATAGAAAAAAGAATTGGAGTTGCACACTGCTCCTATACAACAGGATGGGTTGAATACAGAGAACTAATTCTTTGTAAGAATGCAATGTCAAATGAAGTGGCTTTCATTTCATCTTAATCAGCTCTCATCTGCAAGTTCAGTGAATTACCGACACTCCGAGGCAGATTCTGCTAAGTCAGCACTGCCTCATACTGGGTATAAATAAACAATGTGTGGTTAAATGATGAGAACAAATTATAAATAGACACAGAATGGATGCGACTGTCACAGTAAATTAAGTGTTACGATTATGCATGATTTTCTGGATGCTCTGTTTCAAGTTACTTAATGCGACTCCAAAAAGCCTTTTGTACGAGGGCACTGAAAGGTCAGCGTTTCCTCTGAAAACTTTCCAAACAGTTCCTCTTGTCTTTCCATGTCCCGTGGGAGCAGTATACTTGCACCAACCAAACAGGAACGTCATTTTATGTGTAATGGTGACAGAAGGAATTAATTCTATCATAAAATCATGACATCAGTCTTTAAAGAGAAGTGAATAAAAACGAGTAAATAATGCTCAAGAACATTTTTGAATAGTTAGAAATACAAGAACCCAGCTTGTATAGCGCCATCCCTTAACGAACATGTTGTTTTTTAAGATATGAAAAAATATTCTATCATAAATGTAAAAATATTGCATCATAAAAGAGTAAAAATACTGAAAATGTTACAACCTTGAAGTAGTCCTGGTGGAATATACCATTGTCCCATCCACCCATCCATCCATCCATTATCTGTACTGCTTATCCTGCTCTCAGGGTCGCGGGGGATGCTGGAGCCTATTCCAGCAGTCACTGGGCGGCAGGCGGGGAGACACCCTGGAGAGGCCGCCAGACCATCACAGGGCATATTTAAGAGTCATCAAACCAAGCGAAACGGAAGCTAAAAATCTACCAAAGCGACGAAATAACACGGTAAGTCTTCATCGCATTACGTGTGTTCGAATGCGTTTCATAGTTTCAGCCGGAATGAACTGGGACAACATCAGCCCACTCGTCTCTGGTTTGTGACCCGACTTTCTATGAAGTGGGGTCTGAGGATATTGTAGTATCTCAGCATCAGACACCCTGACCCAGACGGCCAAGTAAAGGTGACTCGGGCCTTAATTTTAAGGATTCATCCGTGTCCTGTGGAACCAAACTGACTGGGGCATGGGGGTTGTTCACACTTGAATAAAGACAGTTTCAGCAAATGAGCACAACTTGAGTGATGCCACTGCAAAGGTTGACTGCTGCAGCCTTCATTATGTGCTCATACAAGTATTGGGCAATGAAAGTAAAATATCTGAAAAAAATAATGCTATAAAAAATAACATTCACACGCCAACAAATGTGCTCAGTTGGAGCAGAGGCAGTGGCTGAAGACATGAAGAAATAGTGAAATTGTGTTTTTCAAGCAGGATGATTATAAGCATCTTTTTTTTTTGCATATAATTTTTTTTGGGGGGAGGTGTTATTTTCCCCCCTTTTTCTCCAGCATCCTCGCAACCCTGGGAGCAGGATAAGCGGTTGAGACGATGGATGGATGGATGGATGGATGTACTTGGCCAATTACCCCACTCTTCCGAGCCGTCCCGGTCTCTGCTCCACCGCCTCTGTCGATCCGAGGGGGGCTGCAGACTACCACATGCCTCCTCCGATACATGTTGAGTCACCAGCCGCTTCTTTTCACCTGACAGTGAGGAGTTTCACCAGGGGGACGTAGCACGTAGGAGGATCATGCTATTCCCTCCAGTTCCCCCTCCCCCCCTGACCAGGCGCCCCGACTGACCAGAGGAGGCACTAGTGCAGCAACCAGGACACACATCCACATCCGGCTTCCCACCCGCAGACACGGCCAATTCTGTTTGTAGGGACACCCGACCAAGCCGGAGGTAACACGGGGATTCGAACCAGGGATCCCCGTGTTGGTAGGCAACGGACTAGGCCGCCACGCCACCCGCACGCTCCTTGCATATCATTTTACGGAGTATTTCCCTCCCTATTCTCCATTCCCATGTCACACTCAACATACTGAGCAGGGGTGTGTGGATTAGTAGGCACACTAGTCATACGTGGCTGCAAAAAAAAAAAAAAAAAAAGTGATTGGCAAGTGTTAAAGGGTAAATGAGTCGACTGCCTAGATTCAGCCCCCACTTTTATGCAACTTGCATGACATTTGGTGTGAATGTTCCAAACAGAGGTCCAACCATGGAGTTCAAATGACACTGGCTGAGTAAATCCATCTCGAGTTATAAGTCATTATGCAGTACATCACACTAATATGTGCTAATGACAGGTAAATGTCAACTCTCTGACCAACGCTGAGCCCCAGAGGACATGCAACAAACCTCATCGCACATAATGGCTCACATGATTTCAGATATCTACTATTACTACTTACTTTTGGCCGTTCCCGTTAGGGGTCGCCGCAGCGCATCATCCGTCTCCATCTCTTCCTGTCCTCTGCACATCTTCCTCTGTCACGCCAGCCACCTGCACGTCCTCCCTCACCACATCCATAAACCGCCTCTTTGGCCTTCCTCTTTTCCTCTTCCCTGGCAGCTCCATATTCAGCATCCTTCCCCTTCATCCTTCTCTGAAATGAATTCAGATATGGGAAAAAAACAATAATAATGCCCCCTGCTGGTACGTTAAAAACAATTGTGTTTGCACACATAATGTCAGAGTGGTCATCATTTGAAGTATTTCACGTTGGTTGGCCAAATTGTCATCTGGCAGGTTATACTTCTGAAACGCAGAAGACAGTGACGTACATACAGAACTATATGCTGCCAAATATCTCCTAACACGTCTCTTGTGTTTGCCCGCTGACCTTAGAAATCCTGAGGTTAAGCGCTTTACAACGTAATGCTATGTCCTGTGCGTTTCACGTGAGCATCGTATCAGGTCGCCTTCCCTACATGTGTTAACTTGTGTTTACTTGGGCGCACAAACCAGTCTCCGTCTGTGATTGTGAAGTTACACCTACGCAGATAAAAATGGTGTGTTACTGTGGATACCCGACAGAGGCCTGTGCCCTCACTCCCCTCTGCAAATCACCCTGGCTGCCATTGTACAGTCTGCAAAGTCAAATAGTGCAGAGATGTCAGGCTCTATATACAGGCGTTGCCGTGGTTTCCTGAACAACGTCACTTTTGGGTGACCCTCGCTCTCTTCCAAACTGGTTCCTCATATAAAAGATGTGGCTTACTGCATATGAAGATCTTTATCAGCGAACAGTTCTTCAATATGAAAGTTTGCCTTTGTCTATTAAGATTAATATCAGTCTTCTAGCATGCTGAATCAATAACTGGATAAGAAAACCTGGTTTGGTTTTGTTTTGTTTGTTTTTTTTCCCCCTTAAGACCTGAAAGCATCCATTTTTTGCAGCACCGGACAGCTTTTATGAATATTTGCAGCATTGTCTTGGTCTGGGGTCTGCAGACCGAAAACTGAATCCTATTTGATAAACGCAAGGCTGGACTTTCTGCAATTTGAGCATTTCTGTTTTAAAATATATACCGCTTACTCAGATACATTTGCACATGTATTAGACATTTGCAGTTATTTTGTTTCTCGCTGTTTTTTTCAATTCAGATATGTAATCTCGCAGACAACATATAATAATAAAATTACGTAAAAATGCAAAATTATGAATCAAAATATATGAGAATGTCGATATGTACTTTTTATGTTTACCACTAAAATATATGTAGAAAAAAAACAGAAAACTAAACATCTGTTTGAGGTGACTGTCAACGCAGATAGTTTACCGAATACTTTTCTGGGGGGGTTTCTTCTAATGGGTTCATTCGTCCTGTTCATCTCTGGGTAAATGCGAGATCTGCAGTACATCCTGATGTGAAGACAGCCGCATTGTTCAGATGGGCGATTCATTCAAAGAAGAAAGACGCTTTATTTTGTCATTGCAGGTTACAATGAAATTCGTTCTCTGCATTTCACCCATCTTATTGTATAGGAGCAGTGGGCAGCCGCCGTGCAGCACCCGAGGACCGACTCCAGTTCTTCTGTCCATTGTCTTGGTCAGGGGCACGTATGGGGTGCCGAATGTAAAAATTAGGTTAGCTTTACACTCGGCGACCCGCCCGTGCCCCACCATTTAGACGAGCTGAAAGGACTCAAACATGGCCGGTTCTCTCCAACTAGGAGAAATGGAGCGGGTGGTTATGGCAGGTGTGCGGGCTGCACTTCAAGGTGCAGTTCCACCGGTACCTTCCACACACTTAACGGTGAGTTAAGTGCAACTTGTCAAACCCCTTGGCGTCACTATAGAACTCACCAGAGGGGGACCCCTTAGGGACTTCTAGGACTTCAGAGAAGGCCCAACATATCAGCATTTTAAATGCTATATTCAAAATCTTTCACTTAATAATAATTCTCTCTTCTAATTCAAATTTTAGCCCTAGTTTCTATCAAGTTTGCTTCAGTAATGAAAGGGTTACTGCCCTGAAACCATGAAAAGCGAGTTATCGAATCAGATTTTGTTGTTGTTGTCTCTTGGCAGAGAAAGGGTTAGCTGGCTGGCTCCCTCACTGGTTAGGACTGCTAGAAGTCCTTGTGCTTGTGTGTTCATTAAGAAAGTGACAGGTGAATCAGCCAATCATATTTTGCTGTTGCAGTGGGTGGGACAAAAAAATATCACCCTAGGACTTCTAGAAGTCCAGATCTATCCGGACATACGCACACTCATACAAAAGAATGATGTGCAGTTGCTGAGGAGTCATTACTTGTGATTGACTGACTCTTTCACATTGGCGATCCAAATCTGCTGGTTCACTTAAACCAATCGAACCGCACATCACTAATGTTAGTCTGTGTATCAGATGAGTGCGATGAAGTTTGATTAGAGAAAGAAGTTAAAGACGAAGCATGGCTACAGGAGGAGACGAGAGCAGCATTGTAGCTAGCTTGTTAGCGTTACCCTTCTCAAGACCTGCTTTCGGGGAAAAGCAACAAGTAATTGGAAATGGAAGGCCAACTCCCACTCTTGTCTCGCCTATGCTTCATCACCTCACCTGTCCGGTGTTGACCATCCCCGTATCCACCTCTTCAGTTGAGCGGTCTTTCTCGGCCCTGAAGCACATCAAGACGCACACCAGAAACACAACAGGACAGGATCGACTGGGAGCTTTGGCACTGATGTCCATAGAAAAAGGCCTTCTGATGGAATTGAAATCCTAGGACAAACTGCATGATGCGGCCATTGCCCACTTCACAAAGAAGGACCGACGGATGGACTTTATATTCAAGTAGCCTAATATGGTCAGCTGCCTAATTTTATTTTACTCCAAATCAAAGCTGGCGTATTCATTTCACATATTGTGATGGCTCTTCGTAGCTGGTTAATACCACACTTTGCTCACGTAACTTTGGCCTACTATACTCAATATTATGGTGTAAGGTTTGGCATATTTTGCATATGATTGTATTGCAACTTTGCTCACGGCATATTCTGCATGTGAAGGTTGAGTTTATCATTATTTCTATTCTTTGCTCATGAATTGCTTTGACTTGGTGTGGTCAGTTTGTAAAGAAGAGGTTTTACGATGCTGCATGCTAGCGCTGTCTACGGTGATGCTGTAGGCCAGAAGCGGAGGTCATGTCATGTGCATTTTCATTGTTTTCCAAGTACGGAGAGAGAAAAAGGCTATCTGATATCCAATGGATTTGATTTTGGTGGATCTTGAGGCACCGAGGCACTGGCGGTGTGTGTGGGTGTGTGTGTGTGTGTGGGTGAGCTGTGTGTGTCGGAGGTTTTCACCTGTAGTGCTGTGTTAGAGCTGTGTGTCGGAGCTGTTCGCATATCAAAAAATACCTCAAAAATCTGGCTGATCACAATATCATTGCACCGTTGAAGGCCCACTGCCAGACCTCACGGGTAAGGGAGCAGTTTACGATCCTAACCTTGCCCCGGAAAAAAACTACAGTGACACCATGGGATTTGACAAGCAACAATGGACAAGCTGGGAAAGACAAGGGGTTGGACTAATATGCAATTATGGTTTAGTAACACAACCAACACACAATATGATGTATATAATAAAAGGAGATGTATCAAGACGTAGAACAGTAACTCTTCCTCTGAAACCTGCCTTCTGAATGGCTAATAGAACTTGACATGGTTAGTCAATAAGCTAGCTGGATACACTGGATGGGTTTCCTTTTATGAGCTTCTCAGTTAACTTGGGGTAACATGTTATCTAACTATATATATATATATATATATATATATATATATCACCACTTCACTTACTGATCTCAGTGATGTAATGTGGCGGCAAAGCTGGAAGTGCCCTTAGGCACTGCTGGAAGTGCCTGTGGGTTACCCTGTGGTGTGGAGACCTGCAACGAGAGCCCACATTTTAATGTCAGATATGGCGGCAAATCCCCCGGTCCTCAACTTAATGTTGGGAGCGACCGAGCTAACGTTAGCTATCCGGGAAAGTTATTCCCGTATCAACAACAGCATAGGCTTCATATAGTGATCAGTTGTGTTACCGACAACCGCTAACTAGATTATGGCTAACTTCCTGAAACATAGCTTCAGAAAGGCCTTACAGTGGATCACAAAACCCTAGCTAGCATTCGAGTCACACTGACAAACGGTAGCCGGTAGCTAGCTGGTTAGGTTAGCTAGCAGTGACGCCCTCCAGAATGCTCTAAGTTTAAATTAAAACTACTTAACGTACTGTAAACTACTAATAAGACACGTTAGTCCCCTAGCTAACGAGTCTGACCCTTTAGCAGAGCGGTTAGCGGCGTCGCCTTGTGGTGCAGTACACCCCGTATCGAAGCCCGCACCGGGCAAGAAAATAACCGGTTACATTGGCGGCAGCGGTGGGACCCGGAAGTGTGCAGATCCTCAGAAGTCTCTTCGGAGCGCGGGAATAACAAAGCGCGAGGGCGCGCTTCCGGGAGAGGGTGACGACTGTAAACTACTAATAAGACACGTTAGCCCCTAGCTAACGGGTCTGACCCTTAAGCCGAGCGGTTAGTGACGTCGCCTTGTGGTGCAGTACACCTCGTATAGAATCCCGCACCGGGCAAGAAAATAACCGGCTACATTAGCGGCAGCGGCGGGACCCGGAAGTGTGCAGATCCTCAGAAGTCTCTTCGGAGCGCGGGAATAACAAAGCGCGAGGGCGCGCTTCCGGGAGAGGGTGACGACTGTAAACTACTAATAAGACACGTTAGCCCCTAGCTAACGGGTCTGACCCTTTAGCCGAGCGGTTAGTGACGTCGCCTTGTGGTGCAGTACACCCCGTCTCGAATCCCGCACCGGGCAAGAAAGTAACCGGTTACAGCACCGTTCTGCTGGAGGGTGTGGAAGGTACCGGTGGAACTGCACCTGGAAGTGCAGCCCGCACACCTGCCATAACCGCCCGCTCCATCTCTCCTGACTGAAGAGTACCGGCCATGTTTGAGTCCTTTCACCTCGTCTCACCTACTGATCCACGGTCAGTGGTGGGGCGTGGGGCGGACACTCGGCGTCCACATTTCCTGTCTCAAATGAGAGGAAGATGTGCTAAATGTGAGGAGGAAAGTGAGCCAAATTATGACCCTCACCCAATTTGTTAACATTCGGCACCCCATAGACACAGACAGGCGTATTAATCCTAATGTAAACTACTAATAAGACACGTTAGCCCCTAGCCAACGGGTCTGTCCCTTTAGCCGAGCGGTTAGTGATGTCGCCTTGTGGCGCAGTACGCGTCGTATCGAATCCCGCACCGGGCAAGAAAATAACTGGTTACACTAACATGCATGTCTGTTTGACGGGGGGAGGAAACCCACGAAGACAACATGCACACTTCTCACAGAAAGGACCGGGGACGGCCTGGGGTTCGGGCCCAGGACCTTCTTGCTGTGAGGCAACAGTGCTAAGCACTGGGCCACCATGCTGTCCAATAATATGGGGGGGGGGGGGAAACAAGTGTAAGAGTTGACACCAGAGAGGAAGTGACGCGAGAGGACAGGCTTCATTCAGAGTGTTATAACTGACTCACACACCAGGGTGCAGAGAGAGGTACAGACGTCTGACGTCTGTCTTATCGCTCAAAGTAGACATCCCAACTATTCATTCAACAAAATAGGTACCAAAAAAGTTAACCAGAGCTATGAACACGAGTGAGATGTACCTTCACGGGAACAGCAAAAATGATCTTTGAATAAAAAACGATCTGGAAAAATGACTGCTCTTTTGTCTTGAAGTATATTACCTGCTAATTCTCCTTGCAACCTGTTTCAGCGATATGCTTTTAAATTGGCTCAACTGGTGCAACAGCCATCTATATTCATTCTGAAACAATACCACTGTCCTTGACATAATAAATGATGCATGTAATGTAAAACATGTGCAGTTTAAGCCAGCTGTGCAGGCAGGAGCACTGTCGCCGCCTTGTTATGGCATGGATGGCCCAATAAGCCATACCTCTGATGTGACTCAGTGAGCGCGTTATATAATGCAATGCTGAGACTAATGTGGCTGTGCCTGAGAATCACTGCATATATAATCAGCCACGAGTGACCAGAGTATTTCCTCAAATTAAATTAGGCATTTTCTTTTTCTCCTGCAGGTGGATGCGCGACGTTAATGGAAATAGAATTTGCAGGGTCTTGATAGTCTATTCGCCAATAAAATATACGAACGAGGATACTTGTTCCTGGAGGCGTGGCAGCCCTGAGCTACTGAAACCTTCAGAATTCCTATGGAATACCCCCAGAGGCATCTATAGGGGCCGTTCCAGTTGAGAAACGATCGCCTAGCAACACAACCAACACCATTAAGGTGCATGATCATAAGCATGATTGGATCTTCTTAGGGTGGCGCAGTGGTTAGCGAGGTCGCCTCACAGCAAGAAGGCCCTGGGTTCGAGCCCCGGGGTAGTTCAACCTCCTGGGTCGTCTTCTGTGTGGAGTTTGCATGTTCTCCCCGTGTCTGCGTGGGTTTCCTCCGGGTGCTCCGGTTTCCTCCCACAGTCCAAAGACATGTGGGTCAGGTGAATCGGCCGTACTACAGTGCGTGTGCGTGTGTGTTGGCCTGTCCAGGGTGTCTCCCCCGCCTGCCGCCCAGTGACTGCTGGGGTAGGCTCCAGCAGCCCCGCGACGCCGAGAGCCGATTAAGCGGTTTCGGATAATGGATGGCTGGATCTTCTTAGTTCACAGCATTTCAGTGGGCCGCTCGCACACGCACGCACACGCACGCTCGTCTACATTAACACAATTAAGATCTTCTTCAACAAGAACCACAGGAAAGGGGTTGTATATGTGCACCTTATGACAATGGTTGATGCGTCAGCACGCCAGGCAGGTCGCGAGCGTGGAATTTGAACAACTGATATTTGAGCTTATACTGCCATCTGCTGGTGCCTTGGAGAAACACAGCCAGCTTTCTATCTAAAAAAAAGAAAAAAGAGGAAATGAATAAGACTCAGAGCTTATAAATAATATCTACGACAGTAGTACTATAGCTTTGCACGTGAGAATGAAAGTAATCGGGGTTGGGTCACGCTTCCAAATTATTTGTACCATCCCGTTATCGTTTGTCACCAAGCACGCCGAGAGATCTTTTTTTTTGTGCGCTACAGCAGAGTCTGAAAATGGGCTTATATGTTTTCTCTCCAAAACTTTTATTCCATTTAGTGGCAACATCACAATCAAAATGTGAGCGGCGCAATGATGTAAATGAGTAGATATTTCTGTCGTTGAATTGCGGACGTCGCTCATATTGTCACGATGATGATAACAGAATGAACGAACGAATAAATACTACACTTTTATATATATATATATATATATATATATATATATATATATATATATATATATATATATATATATATATATATATATATATAATAGATTATAGAGAGGAGTATTGGCATTTCCGGTATCGGAACCCCTTCTTCCGCCCCCCGATGCCCTTGTAGCTATGGAAACTGCTCGATGGCAACATCCACCCGCCTGGTCCTCGCGACCTCATACCTCTCAGGGGTGCCGAGAGTGATGCAGCTCGGCCCGCGCGCGTGTGTGAGAGTATCACCGATAAATCCCAGGCTGCACAAGATGGCGATCGCGCGGCTGGCGGCTTTCGGCGTGCTTTGCTGGAGCATCTGTAAGTTATTATCCGTTTCACCTACCTCCCCCCCCCCCCTTGCGAAGCCTTTGTGGCTTTACTACGAGCAGCTGCCGTTAGATTAAGGCGACGTGTTGGGGGGGTGGCGGACGAGGCTGGTCGGCGCCGCACCGGACGCTGCCGTAGAAGTGAGCGGATGGAGGTGGAGGTGGAGGTTAGGTGGAGGGTTCGAACCGCCGTTTATTCGCGGCGTGTTCCCGGGTAGTTGGAGGCTGCACGGTGCCGCTGGCTAAAACGCCGTGGTTGGAGTCACAGCAGGGTGGTGGTGATGGTGGTGGTGGTGATGTAGTACGCTGCATGTTTTGCCTGTACCAATTGTGTGTGGCATGATTGCACTTTCTTTTCTTTCTTGTTTGTTGCCTTAAAACGACGGTGGAACGTGTTGCGATACATTGTAACGCGCGCGGACGAGTCGTCCCCCCGAATTCGCTACAATGTAACAGGCAGCGATTCTTAAGCGATCCCTTCACAAACCGCGTGGTAAATAGCCTCAAACCTACTGGGGCTATTTACTACTTGCTGCCTTTTAATCACAGCTCTCTGTAAAAAAAGAAGAAGAAGAAGAAAAGCTGGTGTGTTTCATTTCCACCTGCAATAAAAAAAAGAAGAAGAAGAAGAAAGAAAAGCTGGTGTGTTTCATTTCCACCTGCTATAAAAAAAGAAAAGAAAGTCCAAAGCGATTTCTAGAATAAAAATACAGCATATTGGAGGAGGAGTGGGGGTAAGTCTTGCCTTACATGTGCCATAAATATTAATGAGCCCATGAATAGAAGATCAGAAAGACTAGATCTTTCTGTCAGAATGAGTTAATAGAGCGAGGTAGGTAATGCGGTTGGAGACATTGCCCTTGGTTCGAAAACTGGGAGTGGAAATGGGGTTTCACCGTTTGAATCTGGCCCCCTCCGCACGAGGCAGACCGGATGGAATAGGTGTGCATTGAAGTCTGGTGGTGGATCGCCTGGTGATGTCCGCAGGTTGTCTGGCGGAGGACGGCTGTGGACGGAGAAGTGGCCTGTCAGGGGCTGTCAGCGCCTGGTGTTTTGTGACTTTGTATTAAACACCCGGGGCCCACCCACCGGTGTGTGGGTGGTGTGTGATACGGCCCGTGTCCTTCAGGGTGAACTTGCCAAACTGAAGTCGCCCCCCCCCCCATTTCCACATTCGGGTCGAATCCCGTGCAGCTGGTCAAACGTACATGCGTTTATTGGACTTTCAAGGAGGGTTTTTGTGGCCCAAGTCAGGCCGAGGCCAGTTTGGAAATGTCAAGTGTTTTCCACGGTCCGGGGACCATTAGTTAGCTGTATTACTCTCCTTTAAAGTCAGCAACAACGTCGTCACGTTCAGCCACATTGCTGCTGAACATCTGGATTTTGCTGTCAGAGGAATTAATTTTGTTACCAGATTATTTGAGTTATAAAGGCCAAAGCTGGGAGAGCAGAACTTCCTTTTTTTAAAGGTCATTTCCCCCTCTTTTGGTTTTTAACATGCGATGTAAAATTCCGCCAACTTTACAAATACTGCTTACTGGGTAAATGTTATTTACCGTCACACATCTGTGAAACGGGACGGCTGTTGTGAGACACAGGAGGATCCCTTGTTCAAAGTCTTGACATCTGTACATATCTGTAAAACTATGTAAGTTTCCCTTAAGAATTCAAAATTGGTCAAAATATAAGCACAGTGAATAGTTCTGTTACCTTTCTCTCTGCTGAAATGCTTCTGGATGGAGGACGTGTTGGAAATACTGTGTGCAACCTGCAGGGACCATACGCTGATGAGCCAAAACATTATGACCACTCACATGTGAACTGAATAACGTGGATCATCTCCAAACAAGGGCACGTGTCAAGGTCTGGGTAGATTAGATGGCGAGCAAACAATCAGTTCTCAGAGTCAATGTGTTGGATGCAGGAGAAATGGGCAGGAGTAAAGACCTGAGCGACTTTGACAAGGGACCATTTGTTATGGCCAGACGACTGGGTCAGAGCATCTCTGAAACGGGAAGGCTTGTGGGTGCTCCCGGTCAGCAGTGGTGAGTGCCTACCGACAGTGGTCCGAGGAGGGATAAACCACAAACCAGCGGCAGAGTCATCACTGTGCGAGGGCGATGAAGACTATCCCATCTGGTCCGAACCTACAGAAGGTCTGCTGTGGCACAAGTCACAGAGAATTTTAATTATGGTTACAGGAGGAATGTGTCACAACACACAGTGCATCACACCCTGCTGCGTATGGGGCCACAGACCGGTCAGAGTGACCACGAGGACCCCTGTCCACCGTCGAAAGCACCTACAATGGGCACACGAGTGTTGGAACTGGACCTTGGAGCAGTGGAAGAAGGTCGCCTGGTCTGATGAATCCTGTTTACTTTTAGATTATATGGATTGCCATGTACATGTGCGCCATTTACCTGGGGACGTGATGGCACCAGGATGCACGGTGGGAAGACGACAAACCGGTGGAGGTAGTGTGACGCTCTGGACAATGCTGTGCTGGGAAACCGTGGGTCCAGCCATTCATGTGGACATCAATTTGACACATACCACCTACCGAAACATCAATGCAGACCAGGTACACCCCTTCATAGCAATGGTATTCCCTGATGGCAGTGGCCTCTTTCAGCAGGATAACACGCCCTGTCACACTACCCACATTGTTCAGGGATGGTTTGAGGAACATGATGAAGTGTTGAAGGTGTTTCCCCGGCCCCCAAATGCTCCACATCTCAATCCGATTGAGCTTCTGTGAGGCGTACTTGACTGACAAGTCCGATCCACAGCGGCTCCACCTCACAACGGACAGGACTTGAAGGATCTGCTGCCAGTGTTGTGGTGCCAGATACCACAGGACAGCTTCAAGGGTCTTGTAGAGTCCATGCCTCAGTGGGTCGGCGCTGTGTGGGGGGCACACGGAGGACCAACAGCCTATTAGGCGGGTGGTCATAATGTTTTGGCTCATCTGTGTATCTCCCTCTCTGTATGTTCATTAATGCTAAGCTCATAGTAGCTTAAATATTTTACATATGCTGGAGTAGCAGTGAATATAAGCTTCCTTTCTCACATTACATCATCTGTTCATGTAATCTTTGTCACAATGGCCATTGCAGTGTGCCGTCCCTATGGTCAGTGGTCTACGCAATAAGTTCGTTACCCCATGTTATAATGGCTCGCTCTGTCTTTAGCTTTTTTTTGTGCAATGGCTGTGGAATGTCTGGGAAAAAAATCTTTTTTTAGATGCACTGGATCAACAACTTTGGAGTGGGGATGAGGATGGGGATGGGGATGGGCAGTTGTTTTCATATTTAGTGCGTAAGAGGATTGCAGGAATGTGGCTATTTACGACAGCGTCTGTGCTAGAACAGGCAATAGACCTACTTTGTCTATGCATTACAATGGCACCGGGATTAAAAAAGCAGCTCGTGTAGGCTCTCCAACCAGCATTGTGATTATTTTCATAATATAACGGACTCGCTCTTCTTTAGCCTACATTGTTCCATCCGAGAGTCGCCATTGTCTGTGTGTGGATGCTTTTATTCTACGCACATATTAACAATTAGCTAGCCATTGTCTACTTGATTGACCACAGTTTCCCACGGCCCACAGTTTACTTCATTATGTAGGCCGAGACAGAGATGAGACATTTACATGGGGTGGCCGGTGACCAGGAACAGGTCCAAAATAGACACAGTTATACAATAATGGTGCATCATAATAATACAGACACGAGGATATAAATTCTGATTAAGTGCAGTAAGGCCATACCACAGATCAGAAGTCCTTCATCCCATGTGCCGTCAGGATTCTTAACTCTGCAACGTGACTGACGAGATTTAAGCCGCAGACGTTGACGTGAACTATTTTTGATATGTAATGCGACTTTGTCTGTGTGTTTTTACTAACTGCTTGTCTGTCTTTACGTCGCGGGTTCTTGTTTGGTGAGCCGAAGACAAATTTCCACCCTGGTGGACAATAAAGATCTATTCTATTCTACAAAGATCTATTCTATTCTATTCCATTCTCTTCTCTTCTAGTCTATAAAGATCTATTCTATTCTATAAAGATCTACTCTATTCTGTAAAGACCTATTCTATTCTCTCAATGAAACAATATTCAAGCTTTAAATAGCCTAGTTTCTGAGCACCCTGTCATAATGAAGTCCTGCATCCTTACTTTCAGGATGGATGTATTCGTCCCCAGTCACTAACCTACATGGACAATACAGAATTTATTCCTCTCAAGTTAGATTTGCTCATTCCACTCCCCTGATTTATGTTATAGTTTAGGTCTGTCAGAGAGGATGTCGTCGCTTTTAGCGCCGTCTGTGTGTTTGCGTGCATGTGTTGTTGTTTTTTGACGCGTTCCTTTGCAACATGCTTGGGGCAAGTTTAATTGACTATACTGCCTTTGACTGATTTATACACGGGCCATCTTTTCTGAAGAACACTGTGTTGTTTGTTTACACCCGCTTGTTGGAGAGAGGTTCTCGGCTTAGCCCTAAACCAGGCTTAAATCTGCACTTTCGGAAATGTTCGGGGAGACTTAGGGCCCCATTTGAGTGACTGTTGACGAGCAGTTTTTCATGCGGATAGACTGAAAATCCTGCTTGATACTCCAGTAACGTTTGTTGGAAACAGCTCTGTTGTGTCTCCCAGGATGTCCAGTCACTCCGGGGGTAAAAATAGCTCTTGATGTACAGGGTGGGAAAGTCAGCAAGAGAGACGGAAGCGGAGACCTCGAAGTCACATCTCATCATCTCTGCAGCTGTGCTCATATGACTGGATGCTAGAAACAGGGCCCGTGTTTTCTTCACCCTCCGGACCATCCAGCCGCCGCTACTTGCTCATTTCCTTCGCCCCCCCCCCCCCCCCGTCTCAGTCATTTATGTGATAACAATGCGACTTGAATTACCCCAGAGGTCGGCGTTAATGGGTAACGCTGCACGCTTGCATGAACATAGGCCTGCGACTTGTGATCCAAGTTAAGTGTCATTACTATCACTAAGTGTTTTTAACAAACCCTAAGAGAGTGTTTGAGGCTTATTCGTATTGTCCCTGCCCTTTCTTTGAAATATATATAAAAAAATTTCCACTTCACCATCATTTGAAAGGGAAATGGAGAGTGACAGAAAAGGAAAGGTCAAGAGAGAGGAGAAGCTGCACGACGAAAACCAAATTCGATAGCAAGACGTTGCATTTGGGGCGGCACGGTGGCGCAGTGGTTAGCACGGCCGCCTCACAGCAAGAAGGTCCTGGGTTCGAGCCCCGGGGTAGTCCAACCTCAGGGGTCGTCTTGAGTCGTCCTCTGTGTGGAGTTTGCATGTTCTCCCCGTGTCTGCGTGGGTTTCCTCCGGGGGCTCCGGTTTCCTCCCACAGTCCAAAGACATGTAGGTCAGGTGAATCGGCCGTGCTAAATTGTCCCTAGGTGTGAACGTGTGTGGATGTCGGCCCTGTGCGATGGCCTGGCAGTCTGTCCAGGGTGTCTCCCCGCCTGCTGCCCAATGACTGCTGGGATAGGCTCCAGCATCCCCACGACCCTGTGAGCAGGATAAGTGGTTCAGATGATGGACGGATGGATGTTGCATCTGGGCCTGAGCCGACCTGATGTGTGCACATCAAGAGCCAAACCACCAGGACGGCCGCCGCCACCGCGTGTCATTGTCGATTCCTCATCTCGTGTGGACGCCTTCGTGTCGCCCCCTCAAAGAGAGAGGGAGCTCTCTCATTACTCAGCATGTCTGCTTGCAGGGGCTCGTCTACGCGGCAATTATTCCATTTGGAAGTGTTTTGTGTCATCACGCCGGCGACATGGCGACATGGTGGATCGTATAAAGAGATTTGGCAGGAGTTGTGCGCGGGCGTTTGTTCTGAGATTTTGGAAAACAATCTAAATCCCGAAGCACGGCCGAAATGTGTGCACATTAGGGAGCTTAATAGCCAAAGCCTGTCGACTCCCAAAGCACTTGTTTACCACTTGCTTCCTCATTTTAGCCATCCACTCTGACAGTTTAATGACGCGTCTTGCCATTAATCAGAATCAGAATCAGAACACTTTCTCCATCCCCGAGGGGAAATTGGGTTCTATTACAGACACTCGAGCTCTAGTCAGAAAAAACTAACAGGAAAATAGAAACAAATAGAAACAAGAAAGACAGAAACAAATAGAAAGAAAAGATCTCGTCTCATCTTCAGCCGCTTCGCCGGGGTCGGGTCGCGGTGGCAGCGAACTAAGTAGGGCACTCCAGACGTCCCTCTCCTCAGCAATGCCCTCCAGCTCCTCCTGGGGGATCCCAAGGCGTTCCCAGGCCAGATTGGACATGTAGTCCCGCCAGCGAGTTCTGGGTCTACACCAGGGTCTCCTGCCAGTTGGCCGTGCCCGGAAAACCTTCAAAGGAAGGCGCCCAGGAGGCATCCTAATCGGATACCCGAACCACCTCAACTCCACCTCAACTGGCTCCTTTCGATGCGAAGGAGCAGCAGGAACAAAAGATAAAACAAGAACTAGAAATAAGAACAAAATATATCAGCAAGTATGGTGTACACAACACCCTATCTATACTGCACTACCGCAGCACACAACAGACAGCACCAACAAAACCCGACAGGGTAACACAAGTGGAAGGGCCGGTCCAATGACCATTAACTCCGAGTGTCCGACACCCTGAGGGAGGAGTTGTAAAGTTTGACGGCCACAGGCAGGAATGACCTCCTGTGGCGCTCTGTGGTGCTTTTCAGCAGAATGAGTCTGTTACTAAAAGGGCTCCTGTGCCCAACCAGCACGTCACGGAGAGGGTGGGGGACATTGTCCATGATGGCACATAATTGCAACGGCGTCCTCCTGTCAGAAACCGCCACCAGAGAATCCAGTTCCACCCCCACAACGTCACCAGCCTCGCGGATCAGTTTATTGAGCCTGTTTGCATCCACAGGAGAGCACCGGCCACCACAGACTCACACCACATCCTGAGCATCGTCTGGCAGATGCTGAAGGACCTCAGCCTCCTCAAAAAGTAGAGACGGCTCTGTCCCTTCTTAGAGAGGGCATCGGTGTTCTTAGCCCAGTCCAGTTTATTGTCTTTATACACCCCCCGGTACGTGTAGTATTCCACAGTGTCCACACTGACCCCCTGGGTGTTGTGGCATTTAACAAATAACACTTATTGCTACAAGGAGTCTGGCGATGAGCTGATAACTTCGAATAAGTAGGCCTGTGTCTAAAGTCGTGTTAAAGCTCAGGGGTAAATCAAGGACGGCTGACTGGATAAATGTGGTGTATTAAGGTGTACTGGTGGTTCTGGTGGTTCTGGTGGTTCTGCGACGCCTGATGTGTTTGGAATTGTTCATTGAATCGTGTTTATTTTGAAAGTCGTGGTGATTACCTCCCCCATTTTCTTTTTGTTTTGATTCCCCCCCCCTTTTTCTCTCCAGTTGTACCCGGTCAATTACCCCACTCTTCCGAGCCATCCTAGTCGCTGCTCCACCCCCTCTGCCGACCCGGGGAGGGCTGCAGACTACCACATGCCTCCTCCGACACATGTGGAGTCGCCAGCTGCTTCTTTTCCCCTGACAGTGAGGAGTTTTGCCAGGGGGATGTAGCGCGTGGGAGGATCACGCTGTCCCCAGTTCCCCCTACCCCCTGAACAGGTGCCCTGACCGACCAGAGGAGGCGCTACTGCAGCGACGAGGACACACACCCACATCCGGCTTTCCACCCGCAGACACAGCGAATCGTGTCTGTAGGGATGCCCGACCAAGTTGGAGGTAACACGGGGATTCGAACCGGCGATCCCCGTGTTGGTAGGCAACAGAATAGACCGCCACGCCACCCGGATGCCCATACCTCCCCCATTTTGGCAGACAAGCAGACCCACCCTGCTATCAGTGATACTAACTAA
>NC_079217.1:7911806-7966806 GCF_029633865.1 Lampris incognitus
TCCAACTTTCAAACAAATGTCACGCGAAAAAGTAAATGTTGCAAAAAAATTACCATACGTTAAGTTGCCTTTCCGTCAGATCTGTTTAAGCAAATAAAAACCCCGAAGAGTTTTACATGTCCTATGTAATGAGTCCACTAAGATGGAGATCAGGCAGGAGTCTCCGTGGACGATGATGTTCGCGGATGACATTGTGATCTGTAGCGAGAGTAGGGTGCAGGTGGAGGAGAGCCTGGAGAGGTGGAGGTATGCACTGGAGAGAAGAGGAATGAAAGTCAGTAGGAGCAAGACAGAATACCTATGTGTGAATGAGAGGGAGGACAGTGGAATGGTGAGGATGCAAGGAGTGGAGGTGATGGAGGCATATGAGTTTACATACTTGGGGTCAACTGTCCAAAGTAACGGGGAGTGCAGTAGAGAGGTGAAAAGGAGAGTGCAGGCAGGGTGGAGTGGGTGGAGAAGAGTGTCAGGAGTGATTTGTGACAGCAGGGTATCAGCAAGAGTTAAAGGGAAAGTTTACAAGATGGTTGTGAGACCAGCTATGTTATATGGTTTGGAGACAGTGGCACTCAGGAAAAGACAGGAGGTGGAGCTGGAGGTGGCAGAGTTGAAGATGATAAGATTTTCATTGGGAGTGATGAAGGAGGACAGGATTAGGAACGAGTATATTAGAGGGACAGCTCAGGTTGGACGGTTTGGAGCCAAAGCAAGAGAGGCAAGATTGAGATGGCTTGGACATGTGTGGAGGAGTGATGCTGGGTATATTGGGAGAAGGATGCTGAATATGGAGCTGCCAGGGAAGAGGAGAAGAGGAAGGCCACAGAGGAGGTTTATGGATGTGGTGAGGGAGGACATGCAGGTGGATGGTGTGACAGAGGAAGACGCAGAGGACAGCAAGAGATGGAAACGGATGATCCGCTGTGGCGCCCCCTAACGGGAGCAGCCGAAAGTAGTAGATGTAATGAGTCCATCAATGACCCACGACAAAGATGGACCAGTTGAGATTAAGAAAGAAATGATCCTGTCTCCCATCAGCCGTTTCACACTTGAACTCTGTCAACGAATACAAAAACCACCTCAAGCCAGGGTTAAACCATATTTTTTTAGGGGGGGGGGGGGGTTGCGATATCTAGATTTATCAAATTTTACCATTTCCATCCAGCTTTTCAGATGAGATACTTAAGCTTGTGCGTGAGAACGCTTTGACGAGGGGAGTCCAGGTGGCGTGGCGGGCTTTTCCGTTGCCTACCAACACGGGTTCGAATCCCCGTGTTGCCTCCGCCTTGGTCGGGCGTCCCTACAGACACAATTGGCCGTGTCTGCGGTTGGGAAGCCGGATGTGGGTGTGTGTCCTGGTCGCTGCACTAGCGCCTCCTCTGGTCGGTCGGGGCACCTGTTCGAGGGGGGAATAGCGTGATCCTCCCGCGCGCTACGTCCCCCTGGGGAAACTCCTCACTGTCAGGTGACAAGAAGCGGCTGGCGACTCCACATGTATGGGAGGAGGCATGGGGTAGTCTGCGGCCCTCCCTGGATCGGCAGAGGAGGGTGGAGCAGCGACCGGGAGTGGGGTTATTTGGTTGAAAATCCAAAGAAAAAGAAAATAATACTTTGACGGAAACATGGCCAACGCCTCTCATTAGAGATTCTTGTCTTTGCAGTGAAGCCGGTGGTACCGCGGTGCAGCGTGCCGGTGGCGGTCACGGTCGGGACGTCCTCGGAGCTGCGCTGCCTGGAGAACGAGGGTTTCCCCGCCTCACAGTACCGCTGGTTCCACAACAACGAGGAGCTTCCCCAAGACCCCAAGAGTAGCCCTAAGTTTATGAACTCCTCCTACACCATAAACCCTGACACCGGAGGTCTGGTGAGATATAGGTCTGATGAGGACCACCCCCCCCCCAAAAAGAGCCTTGGGGGGGACCCTCAGCCACGTATTCTGTTGCGCCGGCTGACTGGCCGGTTCAGTTGGTGGATCTTTGTCTCCTACAGGTCTTCTGTAGGCGTACTAGACTGCTCTGGACTCGGCTCAAAGTCATTTTTTTGTGAACTCTCTCCGCAGAAGTTCCGTAGGGTGAGGAAGGATGATGCGGGGGAGTACTTCTGCCAGGCGAAGAATGACGCGGGGCACGCCCAGTGTTCCCCACAGACGATGGAAGTCTGTGAGTTGATGTTCACGTCTTTCTAACATTTTGCAGTTATCACAGAATAGTCATTTTCTACTACTACTAGATTATCTACTACTAGCAGATAATCTCATTCTTTATATAAATCATTATCCGCTACTAGTAGACAGTGAATATTCATTATATACTACTACTACTACTACTACTACTAGATCTACTAATAATAATAATAATAATCAGATAATAAGTAGATAATCTAATTCTTTATATAATTCATTATCCGCTACTAGTAGACAGTGAATATTTATTATCTACTACTACTACTACTACTACTACCACTACTACTACTACTAGTAGATCTTCTACTACTAATAATAATAATCAGATAATAAGTAGATAATCTAATTCTTTATGTAATTCATTATCCGCTAATAGTAGACAGTGAATATTCATTATATACTACTACTACTACTACTACTACTAGATCTACTACTAATAATAATAATAATCAGATAATAAGTAGATAATCTAATTCTTTATATAATTCATTATCCGCTACTAGTAGACAATGAATATTTATTATCTACTTCTACTACTACTACTACTACTACTACTAGTAGATCTACTACTGCTACTAATAATAATCAGATAATAAGTAGATAATCTAATTCTTTATAAAATTCATTATCTGCGACTAGTAGACAATGAATATTCATTATCTACTAGTGGTGGATAATGAATATTCATTATCGTTGCCTATAAAGGGATTGAGCGTGTTGTGTAAATGCTCATTTCGTTGTTTCGGCAGATCGGGGAAAACTGACATGGCACTGGTCGATGTTGGATGGGTGATTATTTGGAGATAAACATCTGATGTAATTCAATTTGAAAATGTTATTTACAATAAATCAGAGGCTTTCGTCGAACCTTCTTAGGAAAACCTGTTAGAGAAATCCTAAATCCCTGAAAAGTCGATGTATTGTGGTACGTTTACGTGTCCTGTGCTGTTCACAGGGATGTCGAACGTCAAATTATGTTCCTATAAGTTCCCCGGTGCTGTTGGTGTGTGCTACACCAGTGTTTCTCAACCGGGGGTCCGCGGACCCCTAGTGGTCCGTGATGTAATTGCAAGGGGTCCGTGAAAATAAAATATCTTTAAAAAAAAGATCCTATGACATTTATAGAAATAGGATTATTTTACTCAAATGTGACTGAGACCTTTATCTACCTAAACTATAAAGGGTAACGGGACTTTTTTCTCTAATCACATCTGTTTCACAAGTGTAATTTATTGTATTTTAATAAGAGATCTCGCTCCCGTTTGCATTGTTAAAAGTTACTGAATACATATTCTGTTTTGTTACTTATATCTGAAAGTTACTGAATACATATTCTGTTTTGTTACATATATCTGAAAGTTACTGAATACATATTCTGTTTTGTTACATATATCTGAAAGTTACTGAATACATATTCTGTTTTGTTACATATATCTGAAAGTTACTGAATACATATTCTGTTTTGTTACATATATCTGAAAGTTGCTGCATAAGAATTCTGTTTTGTTAACTATATCTAAGTTACAACTGAAAGCTTTTATTTTTGCCCCAAAGAGTGAATAAATGCTATAATGCAATTTAAAATGCAGTTTCTACTGTTTCTATCAAATTGCAACCCCCCTCCCCCAAGATCAGGTGGAGGGGTCCTCAGGGTAGATCAAAAATACGCAGGGGGTCCAGGACCCCAAAAAGGTTGAGAACCACTGTGCTACACAACACAAGCCATTGTGTGTCCCTGGCCCCCTGCTCAGCCATGTTGCTGTACTGAGGCATCCATCATCGGCCTTAATATCTCTCTCTTGTCATTCTGGCTTCTTGAGGTCGTCCGCTCAAGTGTCTCGTCTCTCTCACCGTCCTCTCTGAATATTTCCAGATGACGTCGACATCGTTGGCATCTTTCTGAAGTCGTTCGCCGCTTTTGTGGCGTTCATCTTCCTGACTATGGGCGTCTGTCACGCTCATAAACACGGCTGCTTCTCCAGCAGGGAGCACGCGGAAAACAAGTGAGTGGCCTCGAGCGCTGTGACACGTTCCTGTGGGGGGGGGGGGGACTGGGGGGGAATAATGTGATCCTTCCACACGCTACGTCCCCCCTGGTGAAACTCCCCACTGTCACTGTCAGGTGAAAAGAAGCGGCTGGCGACTCCACATGTATGGGAGGAGGCATGTGGTAGTCTGCAGCCCCCCCCCCCCCCGGCTCGGCAGAGGGGGGGTAGAGCAGTGACCGGGGCAGCTTGGAAGAGTGGGGTAATTGGCCAATTGCAACTGGGGAGAAAAAAAGGGGGGAAATTTAAAAATAAAAAAGGGGGGGGATGCAAGTCGTCAGCTTAACAGAGCATTTAATGACGTGAGGGAGGGAAAGTGTGCATCACACAACTCATCATTTCATGTTATCAGCGCAAAATGTGTGTGAGGCGGCACTTTATGGACAAGAGCTAATTAGTGTAATTATGCACTAAACCGTTCTTGACTCCCGTGCTTCATTGTTTTGAAGACATTGTGTTTTTCTCTCAAATTTCAGCTACAAAATGCCAGCGCACAACGATGGCGTCGACTATGGCGATGCAGACGAGGTAAACAACACACAACCAGCAAAGGCCTTGTTCACACTGTTTTGTGTGTTTTGGTTTATCAAGAGTTGAAATCAGCCACAAACTTATTCATCCTTATCCTATATTATTATATATATATATCATATATTATTATCAATATCATTATAATGTATCATCATATATTATTATTAGTATAATTATAATTATATTATATCATATATAATAATAATCTTTTTATTACGATTATTATTATATTGTTATTATCACCATATATTATTACTATTATTATATTATCATCATATATTATAATTATTATCATCTTATCTTATAATTATAATGATCATGATTATATTGTTATTATCACAATATATTATTACTATTATTATATTATCATCATATATTATAATTATTATCATCTTATATTATAATTATCATGATTATATTGTTATTATCACCATATATTATTACTATTATTATATTATCATCATATATTATAATTATTATCATCTTATATTATAATTATAATTATCATGATTATATTGGTATTATCACCATATATTATTACTATTATTGTATTATCATCATATATTATAATTATTATCATCTTATATTATAATTATAATTATCATGATTATATTGGTATTATCACCATATATTATTACTATTATTATATTATCATCATATATTATAATTATTATCATCTTATATTATAATTATAATTATTATGATTATATTGTTATTATCACCATATATTATTACTATTATTATATTATCATCATATATTATAATTATTATCATCTTATATTATAATTATAATTATCATGATTATATTGGTATTATCATCATATATTATTACTATTATTATATTATCATCATATATTATAATTATTATCATCTTATATTATAATTATAATTATCATGATTATATTGGTATTATCATCATATATTATTACTATTATTATGTTATCATCATTAATTATAATTATTATGATTTTATTGGTATTATCATCATATATTATTACTATTATTATATTATCATCATATATTATAATTATTATCATCTTATATTATAATTATAATTATTATGATTATATTGGTATTATCATCATATATTATTACTGTTATTATATTATCATCATATATTATAATTATTGTCATCTTATATTATAACTATAATTATCATGATTATATTGGTATTATCATCATATATTGTTATGACATCATTATGATGGTGTTGCTGTACATGTCCACGTCACTGAACAGGAAAACAACCCCAGTGAGACCGAAGCTGCTGTGAGTTTGTTTCTCTGCTGTGGTTTTTCCTCACAGGGCCATTTCCGCCACAAATCGTCGTTCATCATCTGACACGTGAGAAAGTGGGGGAACAGGAAGGAGGGGAAGAAAAAAACACTAACAGGAGGTCAAAGTGCGACGTCGATGCTCCATGTGACAGAATCTGAGGTGCAACACGGCGCGTTTTTCTGACGCACACCGAAACAGAATCTACCAACTTGCCAAAGTCACGCAACACCGCCGTTCCTCTTGCTTTCCTACGCCATCGTTTTTATAAAGGGTGTTTTTTTTTTCGGTTCTTCTGGTGAGATATAATTTAAGGCTCCGTTTCAGACTGTTTCGTTTCGTTCCCCTCACCGCTTTAACCATACAAGCATGACACCCTCAGAGCTGTGACCTTTCAACTCGGGGCCCCGCAGCCTCGCCGCACAGCAACGCCGGACGTTACGTTCCTTTACGCGGTTTACGGACAGATCCTCTTTTTTAATCCCTCGACTTTATACTTTGTACACTGAAATTATTTTGCAAAAAAAAAAACCAACCAAAAGAAAAAGGTTGTTTTCCATCGTCTCCGATCGACAGACTAAACCCGTTGTGTGTTCGTGCGGGGGATGGTTGTGTATATACTGTAGTTATATAAGGGCAATAAGTAGTAAACTGTAAGAGGCTGATGAGTGTAGACTCGAAAGGCACAATTCATCAGCCGGTGTCACTCCCACAGGCGGTAAATGCGTATATGCCTGTGTACAAAAGGAACTTGGGTGAACTATAATACTGTATATCCCATTATGCTGCAACTCCATATGTACCATACAGTATATACTTGGTATGAATATGATTTCCAGAGTGCTGTCCCCGTGTACAAGTGACCTTCTGTGCTTTACGAATAATGTTGTGAATATTTGGACATATTGTCCAGTTCTGACTTGAGTATTAAATGTACATAAATACGTTTCAGTTCACCGCTGTATTTTCATTTGACCAACACACACCTTATTGTAAATATGGCAATAAAACCTGTGGATGGAAAGAGACTTACAGTACTCCCTGTCCAGTGTGTGTCTGCGGCGTTGACCCCGGCAGCCTCCCGTCCCATCATTTGAACGACAAGGGTCAGAGTTCAAGGCTGTCATTAGGATGGTGTGTGTAATGGTAACTCGGGAAGTGTTGTCAAGTGTTACGTGCTGGTTGGACATAACTGTTAATGTTGTTATTAAATACGTTTTAACTAGACATTTATTTTTTAGACTTTAAAACTTTGTCCGGTTGGGTGGTGGTGTGCTCTGTGGCCTTCATTGTAAAAGGATGGCATTTTGGGGCGCGTCCGGGTAGCGTAGCCGCCGTCTATTCCGTTGCCTACCAACACGGGGATCGCCGGTTCGAATCCCCGTGTTACCTCCGGCTCGGTCGGGCGTCCCTAGAGACACAATTGGCCGTGTCTGTGGGTGGGAAGCCGGGTGTGGGTGTGTGTCCTGGTCGCTGCACTAGGGCCTCCTCTGGTCAGTTGGTCGGGGCGCCTGTTCGGGGGTGGGGGGGGGGGGTAGCGTGATCCTCTCACGCGTTACGTCCCCCTGGTGAAACTCCTCACTGTCAGGTGAAAAGAAGCGGGTGGCGACTCCGCATGTATGGGAGGAGGCATGTGGTAGTCTGCAGCCCTCCCCGGATCGGCAGAGGGGGTGGAGCAGAGACCGGGACGGCTCGGGGGTAATTGGCCGGATACAACTGGGGAGAAAAAGAGAGAAAAAAAATCCCAAAAATAAAAAAATGATGGCCCTCCTATCATGACAAAGGGTGAAAAGAGGATCGTACAGTACAGCCAGGACTATAGGAAGGAGGACACGGGACCATGAACAGCACCACCTATCCAGGCTAGGCATGACGGTGTGGGAGGGACAGGATGTCCATGCACACTTCCTATAAACCTGGAGGTGTCCAGTGTTGGGAATCAGTTTTCAGCTGCACCACACCAGAAGAAGACCTGACACCGGCGTCGGGCAGGCGAGCAAAGTCTCCGTGAGATAAGCAGACAAACTGATCACTGAGCTTTCGTTAACGAACCTGTGCCTCTCCCCAGACATACACATAGCAGGAAAACCCCCGGCGGATAAAACGGCAGAACAGAACTCGGACTTACGAGTCCCCAGATAGCAAGATTGCTGTGGCCCGGACCCGTCCCACACCCGACTTTCCTCTTTCTTCCATCCGGCCCACACACCGTGTGGAATGACGGCGCTTGGGTGGTCCGCTCCTGTTTGCCAGATCTGGGCCAGAACCAAGCCAAAGCAATGCCGCATGTGCCACATATTTGCCAAAGGTGGCCATATTTGTTTTGTGATATTTGGGCCATATTCACCATTTACCACACGGGGCCACTTCAGGGCCACGTCCAGATCACATGTTGCCCAGAGCGCCGCATGTTTGCCAAAAAAGGCCCCCATGTGATTCGGCATATTTGGGCCATATTTGCTGTTATACATGTGGCCCACTTCAGGCTCACATCCATCTTGTCAGGGCCAGAAGAAGGCCGCCAGTGCCTGAAGTGGCCCGCATCCGGATGCTACCTGGGTTCGGCATGACTGTGTAGGGCAGTGGCCCTCAACCACCCGCCATGGGTGGATGAGGGTATGCAGGTTTTCCCTCCAGCTGGACTCCTCACCAGCAGATTTCACTGATTAGTTGCGCCCATTTGGTCCCACCGGTGTGCGAATCGGTGAAATGAGTGGATTTTTAAAAAAATTACTTTTCTTAACCCCATGGGGCAATTCTTCCTCTGCATTTAACCCACCCTAGCTGTGTAGCTAGGAGCAGTGGGCAGCCGCTGTGCAGCGCCCGGGAACCGTCTTGCCCTGCCTTGCTCAGGGGCACAGACGGGAGGATTAACCCCATAACATGCATGTCTTTTTGATGGCGGGGGAAACCGGAGCACCCGGAGAAAACCCACCGCAGACACGGGGGAGAACATGCAAACTCCACACAGAGGACGACCCGGGACGACCTCTAAGGTTGGACAACCCCGGGGTTCGAACCCAGGACCTTCTTGCTGTGAGGCGACAGCGCTAACCACCGGGCCACCGTGCCGCTACCGTTGATGGCGAGTCGGTTGGGTTGAAAACCTGCGTGCTGTTGCACGGTGGACTACCCAGGTTCTTCCCGCTGTGTTGAATCCGTCCCCATCGAGGGGCCCGGTCCGGGGAGAATTCAAGTTCTGCCCCCCCCCCCCCCCCGCCCCCATACCCACTGATAAAACAAGGCGATGCTTCAAGTCTGAAAAAGGCAGATTGTGTTCCTGCTCACTGTGACATATGGCGGAGAACGTGATGGAGCTGAAAACGGAGGAGGCATTAGCCGCTCTAGTACCCAGCCGGGCCGACTCGCAGGCGGCCATCCCGGGGCTGACAATATGACAAAGGCACACCCGTGGCCCGGGGGGCTGTCCTCACCGAGCTGTCGCCAGATGATTACACAGAAGTCTACCCAGAAGTACTTGAGAGGACCGCCGGACGAGAGAGGTGTTCAGCTGCCGGATGGGGAGGGGGTTTCTTTTTTTTTTTTTTTTAGATCCGTCCCCTTACTGGGGAAGCCCGGAGGGGCCATGAGGATTTGCTAGAAGAAAAGGCCAGAAAAGGCTCAGTCCCCCAGCGAGAGCTCGAGCTTGGCGGTGTGACCCCGCACGACCTGCCGGAGCTCAAGCGGCACGGCTGACGCTCGGCCCAGAGCGCTCTCTACACTTTCGGCGGCCCCGGGCACAAGTGGATTTGGACGCCTGTCGGTTTCGACCTTCATCTGCTCCGGATGACACCCCCGAACACATGAGGGCAAGACATTCCTGCTCCATGCTGCACGATAGGGGGAATTGTCCTATTGACCCTGGAAGGGAATTAGACAGTTTTACCACTGCAGTACAGCTAAGGACCAGTTCTAACTGTCTCTCTCTCCTTTTTAACTACTTTATTGATCCCTGTGGGGAAATTCTTCTCTGCATTTAACCCATCCTAGCTGTGTAGCTAGGAGCAGTGGGCAGCCGCCACGCAGCACCCGGGGACCAACTCCGGATCGTCTCGCCAGGCCTCGGTCAGGGGAACAGACAGGAGTATTAACCCTAACATGCATGTCTTTCTGATGGTGGGGGAAACCGGAGCAGCCGGAGGAAACCCACCGCAGACACGGGGAGAACATGCAAACTCCACACAGAGGACGACCCGGGATGACCCTCAAGGTTGGACATCCCCGGGGTTCAAACCCAGGACCTTCCCCAGATAGCAAAACTGCTGTGGCTCGGACCCGTCCCACACACGACACTTCCATCCGGCCCACACACCGCGTGGAATGGTGGCACTTGGGCGGTCCGCTCCTGTTTGCCAGATCTGGGCCAGAACCAAGCCATAGCAATGCCGCATGTGCCACATATTTGCCAAAGGTGGCCCATATTTGTTTTGTGATATTTGGGCCATATTCACCATTTACCACACGGGCCACTTCAGAGTCACATCCAGATTACATGGTGCCGAGAGCACCGCATCTTCGCCAAAAAAGGCTCATATTTGATTTGGCATATTTGGGCCATATGTGCTAGTATACATGTGGGCCACTTCAGGCTCACATCCGTTTAGTCAGGGCCAGAAGAAGGCCATCAGTGCTGCATCACTGCCTGAAGTGGCCCACATCTGGATGCCATCTGGGTCTTGCTGTGAGGCGACGGCGCTAACCACTGCGCCACCGTGCCGTCTCCCTTCCCGATGTAATGAAAAGGTGCTCAGCCCGATTTCTGTGGATTCATTAGGAGAATGACAAGTGAAATCCTAACGCCTTACACGTCGTGGCATTAAGTGTAATATCCGTTAACCTTGAGTGATACGCTCCCACTTACTCAATAACAAGCTGTTTATATTTATTGGCTAAATTTGCTTCATTTTTTTTTTTTGGAATGGCTGAAAAATTGTGAATATTAAGTTAAGTCAATGTTTCTGTATTTTTTATGTCTAAATAATTGCTCTTAAATTCACTCGAGGGACCGCTCTATGGAAACATAGCTGCCTTGTACCAGATATAAAGCAATGACGGTTATTTGTGGGAATTTTCTCAGCCAGTGTTGTGACTTCTGAGTCGGTGATTGCCAGGACAGCCCATGGGACCTATATGCCTCTGGCTGTCTACCAAGTAAAGAGCAGATTTAAACGTCTCCTTTATGGGAGCAGTTAAATAACAGACCCAGTGTTTTTTTGAAAGAAACGTGCTGATTCAGAACCATATGACCCCGCAATGACCGAACACCGGCGCACACGGCCCAACAACTGACCTACCCACAGACACTGGTAGGTGGGTCACCGGATGTCTGCGCTTCTGAGCACGCAGATGTATTATTGCAAGCATTAAGCACAGTATTGCTATGAGCTACAGTGAATTTTGGTTTTGAATTTCTGGGAAATACGCAGGAGAAGCTAGATTATAGATTATAGCCTGTTGGTTGCATCCTGGGTAAGTAACTAAGCCACTTTGCCAAATAGCCCAACATATACGAAACAAAACACAACTAATTCAGAATAAAAACAAACAACAACTAGCAGCTAAAGACAGATCCTTAAATGGTCCAGCCCATTTCAAGTGGCATAGCTGACACCGTGACCCAGCTCTTCGTTTCCCTTGTTTTCTCTTTTGGCGAGCTAGTTTGAACAATGCTGTCGTCTTCGCAGTCTTGCTGAGGGTACAGAGGGCGCTTTCTTTTAAGGACATGATACACATTAAACAGCTAGATGTGATGCTTCTACCGGCTTTAGCAACAATTTTAAACATTACCTGGCACAGATAAACACGACTGAACCTCTGCTTGTCTACAGGGCACTGTCAGCCTGCTACGACTAGGAGAGCCAGGGAGGAGGTTGCGAGATGCTGGCATCACAGTCCACATGCTGGCTATCACATGCACTATATGTGTGGCACATACAGTATGCACACTATATATGCATTATAGATGTGTCACATTCAGTATGTACACTATATGTGCATCACATGTAGTGTGTACACTATATATGTATCATATACAGTGTGTACATTATAGATGTGCCACATGCAGTATGTACACTATAGGTGTATTGTGGCAGGATGAGGAAAAACACAGGAGACGAAGGCGAGTTTGAACTTTATTCCTCAGCTCCAAAACCAAACTGAAACAGGAACAACCTTGCACCAGAGAGCCCGGGAACGTAAACCACACCCCCAGCTCACAGCCCTGCTGGGTGAGAGGCATAGCCCCCAGTGTCCGCCACAGTATCATATTCAGGATGTACACTATGGGTGCATTACATACGGTGTTATGCTATGTGTATCATGTGCAGTATGTACACTATGGGTGTATCACATGCAGTATATACACTATATGTGTATCAGTATGTACACTATGGGTGTATCACATGCAGTGTGTACTTTATATGCTTATCATATGCACAGTGTACACTGGGTTTATCCTATATAGTATGTACACTATAGTTGTATCACATGCAGTATTTATACTATGGGTGCATCACAAGCTGTATGTACACTATGTCATAAGCAGGCTGTACATTATAGGTGTATTACATGCAGTGTATATCACATACTGTATGCACACTATATGTGTATCATATGCAGTATGTACACTATAGATTTGTCACATGCAGTATGTGCACTATGGGTGTATCACATGCAGGTTAGGCCTGTCTGTGCCTCTGACTGAGGCGTTGCAAGAAGAACTGGAGTTGGTCCCCGGGCGCTGCACGGCGGCTGCCCACTGCACCCAGTCTGTGTTAGGATGGGTTAAATGCGGAGGATGAATTCCCCCACTGGGATTAATAAAGTACATGTTACCTTACACTATATGTGTACCATATGCAGTGTGTCACATGAGGTATTTACAATATGTGTGCAGTCTTGATGAATGGTAAATTGTGGAGATACACAGATTTTGCATTGAATTTGAACTGTATTGCATTGAATTTGAACTATATTGCATTGAACTTGAACTATATTGCATTGAATTTGAACTATATTGCATTGAATTTGAACTGTATTGCATTGAATTTGAACTATATTGCATTGAACTTGAACTATATTGCATTGAATTTGAACTATATTGCATTGAATTTGAACTATACAGTGCGGTGGGAATTGAGTTTGAAATGTATAGTGGCTGAATTGATTTAAGAGTCGGTGAGAAGGGGTAGGGAGGGGGAAAACAAGTATATACTCCCTCCTATGGAGATTTGTTGTTGTTTGTTGCACACGGAGATTTGTTGTTGTTTGATCTGATGTGTCGATTTATTGATCGCTTCAGATTATTGGCAGTGGCTTATTTGCATGTTCGAAATACGTCATCATAATTCATTCAATGCACAAAAACAAACAACTGGAGCGCACCGCATTTTAAAACAAATCAATTTGTTTCTGCCAAATCGACGGGGGGGGGACCATAAAACGTCGTATTCCAGCACCATTTCTGCTTAAAATCAAAGTTTTATACGTGACAATGTTTTTTCCCCATATCGTCGACAACGATTCCGCAAGCGCTTTTATTTTGAAAGGGCGCCACCCGGAAGTAAATCCGGCAGCGCCTCGTCCGGACTTCCGGGTGGTTTGACAACATTCGCTGTTTTGCTTTAAGTGTCATGTATCCGTACCAGGCGAGCTACGTCGGTTAGAGGCAGACGGCGGCTCGGGGTAGTTTGAGCTATTTCGACAGAGGGGGGGGCGGAACGAGGCAACTGGCGCGCTGCGTGATTAGTGTCGTCCCGCTACTAGGTTTCGTCGACGGGAGCGGAGGCAATGGAGGCGCAGGCACCTCTGTAACGTCGCCGCTGTGCTCCACTTCCCACCTGTCATGGGCGGCTGCGGCTGGAGTGGGAACTGAGGCGGCCGAGCCGGGGTGTTTCTGGGGACTGAGGCGGCCGACCCGGGGTGCGTGTGTGCGGGGACTGAGGCGGCCGAGCCGGGGTGTGTGTGCGGGGACTGAGGCGGCCGACCCGGGGTGCGTGTGTGCGGGGACTGAGGCGGCCGACCCGGGGTGCGTGTGTGCGGGGACTGAGGCGGCCGAGCCGGGGTGCGTGTGCGGGACTGAGGCGGCCGAGCCGGGGTGCGTGTGTGCGGGGACTGAGGCGGCCGAGCCGGGGTGCGTGTGTGCGGGGACTGAGGCGGCCGAGCCGGGGTGCGTGTGTGCGGGGACTGAGGCGGCCGAGCCGGGGTGTGTGTGTGCGGGACTGAGGCGGCCTCGGTAGTCGCCGCTTCGCGAGTGGCCTGACAGGGGCGTACATTGGGCTTCCGCCAGCTTAGCGCAGCACACGTTCGTTACCACGACAATGAGCTTCTTCAGTTTCGGGCAAAGCGCAGAAATCGACGTGGTGCTGAACGACGCCGAGACGAGGAAGAAGGTCGAGCACAAGACCGAGGATGGGAAGAAGGACAAGTACTTCCTGTTCTACGACGGCGAGACGGTCAGCGGGAAGGTGAACGTGACGCTGAAGAACCCGGGGAGGAGGCTGGAACACCAGGGGATCAAGATCGAGTTTGTCGGGCAGATAGGTGGGTATCGCATCTTGATTAAAAAAAAACAAAAAAAAAAACAACGCACGCGCAAGCACATGCGCGCACGCTTGCGCACGCACGCACGCTTGCTTGCTGGTTGTGTATCGTGCCCGATGATGACCATCTTCTTCTGTTTGTGGGTCCTTTGGTGGCTCAATAGTCCGATCCAGGATGCACAGTTGCGGTTGCAGACCGGGCATGTAAAAGTGGTGCTGGAGGGGGTAGGGGTAGCTTTGCGAGCATGCCTCTTCGCACGCTTTGCTACACGCGCACACGCACACACACGCACGCACGCACACGCACACACAACCACAACTTTCATTTCACAGGTTTCAGGACGTTGTGTCACTTTGATACAGAGCTGGTCTTCTCCCTTCAGAGCTGTATTATGACAGAGGAAACCACCATGAGTTCGTGTCCCTGGTGAAGGACCTGGCGAGGCCCGGAGAGCTCACCCAGTCACAGACCTTTGACTTTGAGTTCACCCATGTTGAGAAACCGTACGAGTCCTACACAGGCCAGAATGTCAAACTAAGGTAAGGGCAGCAAGAGTTTGAACATTCACTTTGCTGCTTCTTTTTTTTACAGCCAGTGAAATGGGTAACTTTATGTGCTAGTCTTTAACCTGTACTTACTGTTTATTGTAGGGCCGGGCAATAATTCAATGCTATCCTTTGTTGCCTTGCAGTGCTATTGTACCAGGATGAAATTTGGATGTTGTCACATGATGCATGGTTTTGTTGTTTAAATTAAAGATGAGAATGGATTACCCCAAATTTCTCACAAAATCAGGTCTGAAATATCTGGGGGAGGATTATTTGAAAACTAGTTCTGGTTGGTGGGCGGCACGGTGGTGCCATGGTTAGCGCGGTCACCTCACAGCAAAAAGGTCCTGGGTTCGAGCCCCGTGGTTGTCCTACCTTGGGGGTCGTCCTGGGTCGTCCTCTGTGTGGAGTTTGCATGTTCTCCCCGTGCCTGTGTGGGTTTCCTCTGGGGGCTCCGGTTTCCTCCCACAGTCCAAAGACATGTAGGTCAGGTGAATCACCCATATTAAATTGCCCCTAGGTATGAATGTGTGTGTGTGTGTACGTGTGCGTGTGTGCGCGTGTCTGTATTTTGGCCCTGTGTGATGGCCTGGTGGCCTGTCCAGGGTGTCTCCCCGCCTGCCGCCCAGTGACTGCTGGGATAGGCTCCAGCATCCCCAAGACCCTGAGAGCAGGATAAGTGGCTCGGGTAATGGACGGATGGATGGATAATTGTGGTTGATATTATACTTTATGTTACCAAACAGTTTGATGTGATGAACATCAGTTTGTGTGTTTACATCCCTCTCAGCAAAAGCGAGAGGTCATTCTCCAGCTGTGTCAGTTAATGTTGGGATCACTTTACACAAAACATTACACTGTATATCCCATGTTCCTATACATAGCCTACATCTAGATTGGTGCACAGTAAATATTGAGCCTTTAACCGTTCCTGGTAGTTCACTTAATCTGTCTTTGTTACATTTGCAGGTATTTTCTGCGAGCTACTGTCAGCAGGAGGCTAAATGATATCAGCAAAGAAATGGACATTGTGGTACACACGTTGAGCACGTATCCAGAGCTCAACTCATCCATAAAAATGGAAGTGGGCATTGAAGACTGTCTCCACATTGAGTTTGAATACAACAAATCCAAGTAAGGCCTTCGCCATAAAGCAGCCATAGCACTAACTCCTTATATCACAGACCACAGTCAGTATCTTGTGGCTTCAAAATATCAGTCCAGGCAAGACATAATGCTATGTACGATTAAAGTCTTTAAACCCGTAGTCTACAACATTTCTACAGCTGCGTGCTCTTGCTTTCTACGATTGCATTTGGACGATTTGTATGTGACTTGTGCTCTTTCATGTCCTTCACAGGTACCACCTGAAAGACGTAATAGTGGGGAAAATCTACTTCCTTCTGGTGAGGATTAAGATCAAGCACATGGAGATTGATATCATCAAACGTGAGACGACAGGCACCGGTCCCAGCGTATACCATGAAAACGACACCATTGCCAAGTACGAGATCATGGACGGCGCACCAGTCAGGGGTATGTGATGCAGCGAATCTTCAAACACTAAAAATTAGGGATGCACCAATTCCGATACTGGCGTCTGATATTGTTCCGATAACCAGGCTAAAATGGGGCATTGGTATCGGAGAGTATACCCAGGACTAAATCTGATAAATTCATGAGTCGCATGTCATGGATGAAAGCAAAATGGCTTGATTTTCTGCATTTTTGGCACATGGAAGCCTGCGTTTTTGTAAGGATGAAAAGAAAGTGATTCCATTTCAACTATTTTGCCCATTGACCCCAGACTAATGGTCTCAGTCTGCACTGTTCAGCAAAATAGTGGAATGGATCAGTACATGATATCAACCAATACCTAGAGTCATACTTGGAATTGGTATCGGCAGTGAAAAGGTGCCAGCGGTGCGTCCTTACTAAAAATGTAAGGGAGCGTATGTCCAATCAGTCCAGTGGTTAACTAGAAGACCCGCCATTCATTCTGAGTGTGTAGCGGATCCTTATTACGTTAGCCAAGGAAGTTGTTTTTGTCCTTGTCTGTCTGGCTGTCAACAAGTTATCTCAAAAAATGAGGGATAGATTGTAAGAGAATTTTGTGAGCACTGGACCTTGGTCAGAGGAATGACTAATGGGGTTTTACTGGGTGGTGAAATACTTTTTTTTCTTTTTAGAAGATACATTTATTTCCACTGTACATACATACAGTGAAATTCATTCTCTGCATTTAACCCATCCTCTATACTCACACTGGGAGCCATGTACACTAGCAGTGGGCAGCCATTGTGCATATCCCGGGGACCAGCTCCAGTTCTTGGTCATCGCCTTGGTCAGGGATGCAGGCAGGAGTATCAAGCTTAATATGCATGTCTTTTATGGTGGGAGGAAACCGGAGCCCCCAGAGGAAACCCACTCAGACACAGGGAGAACATATAAACTCCACAGAAAGGACCGGGGATGGCCTGGCGTTCGAACCCAGGACCTTCTTGCTGTGAGGCAACAATGCTAACCGCCGGGCCACCATGCTGCCCGTGTTTTATTTTCATCTGATCGGTAGCTTAAGTTATTACGTCCCAGAAAGGAGGTGATAACTAAAAAGTACGAGGTGAGGGATTTAATTGTGGGAACTGTTCAGGCTTGGGAAGGTTTCCACGCTCCGGTTGCTCTCGCTCATTATAGCTAATTATCAGGTGGTGTAACACACTGTCATCATCATACCCGTTGTGCGTTCCAGGAGAGTCGATTCCGATTCGATTGTTCCTGGCCGGCTACGAGATGACACCCACCATGCGAGACATCAACAAGAAATTCTCTGTGCGCTACTACCTGAACCTGGTGCTGATTGACGAGGAGGAGAGACGCTACTTCAAACAGCAGGTGAGTGTTTCAGGATAAATTATTATATTAATTTAACACCACACACATTCTGATATGCCACCACTGGGGCGGAGGCTCACGTCTTGAGAGCTTGTGAAGTAAAGCAGTGGCAGCAGTGGCTCAGGAGGTAGAGCAGGTCAACCGGTACCAGGAGGGTTGCCGGTTCGGTGCTCGGCTCCTCCAGGCAGAAATGTCGAGGTGTCCCTGAGCAAGAGACCTAACCCCTAACTGATCCCGATGAGCTGGTTGTAACCTTTCATGGTTGACACCACCATCGTTGTACGAGCGTGTGTGTGTGTGTGCGTGCATGGGAAGATGAGAGGCGTTAATTGTAAAGCGCTTTTGAGTGTTGCAGCTAGAGAAGCGCCATATAAAATGGGAGTCCATTTACCATTTAAAGTAGTGCCGAGAGCATAGGAGAATTGTGACCCCATGTTGTGATAGAGCAAAATCGGGTTAAGCTCCTTGATAGGGAATTCTGAAAGGTCGAAAAGTTTACACTGCCTCGTTCTCTGCAGGAAATCACACTGTGGAGGAAAGGAGACGTGGTGAGGAAGAGCATGTCGCACCAGGCCACCATCGGCGCACAGAGATTCGAGGGCTCCGCTGCCTCGGAGAGTGCGCTGGAACAGGCTGCCAAGGAGCAAAGTGGCTAGCAGTCCACCTCCCGAGTCTCCTCCCAGTAAAAAAAGCTGGTGTCCATGGAAGGATGATGGGATGTGTGTGTGTGTGTGAGGAGGGGGCGGGGGAGGGTGCCTGTCATTCCACAACAACAAATGAAGCATCCCTCTTGTTCGCCATGGTGACTGGAGAAAAAAAAAGGGAGGATGAAGGGAGACCACGATACAAGCGAACAGTTGGAGGAGAAAAAAAGAGCAGCTTTTATGAGCCGGCATGGGTGGCATTTGGGCTGCGGGTCTTTTCCTTCATCGGTAATATTTTTTTTTCCCTTTATGACAATTAAACTAATCAATGTTATGACCTCTTGTGTATGAAACCTGCTGCAGGTAAATGATTCTCTCGTTTTATTTTTTAGCGATCAACCTTTTTGTTCACGCTGAGACACATTTCTAATGGTTTTTGTAATTTAATTTCAATCTAACTCGTTTTTAAGATTATCCAACCGAAATAGTCATGGAATTTTCAGAGAAATGTTAATGGGTTTCCAACATTCCACATTTAATCCAATGCATTCCTAACACTGTTGTAAGGTCTAGAAATTTGAACCATCTTTACACCGCTTTATCTTTGCTGAGTATATTTTTAGTTGGTTTTGTCATTGATTGTATTTGTGTAAAATCTGCAAAACAAAAAAAGTGAAATTGAGACTCGAGAATTGGGACGAGTATTTTTTTTCTTCTTTTTAACCAAGTTAGAGGGCTTAAGTATTACGCCACACATCCTCTGATATGTAAATAAGAGAAGCTGCTGTATCTGTTCTAAGCTTGTGCCCCGTTAAAGCTCGTGTACATCGATTGTGTAGTACACACAGTGCCACAAAACGATTCATTTTCACATGCTTCCCCTCAGCCCTGCGGTGGTGTGAGGACGGGATGTTGAAGTGCTTGTATCATAGATCTGATATTATGAAGTGTTCTATATCCTTCCGACTAAAGACTTTAAAGTTGTGCCTATGTGTATCTAGCAAATTAAATCCTTCTGCCTCTAACATCATGTCTGTCTCTTAACCCAAGGTGAGCACTGTAGAACAACCTTACCTTTTGCAAAATAACTAAACAATTATTCCTTGTCCCCCAAATCCTAAATAAATTCATGCCAAATTGAAAGCCTCAAGAGTTTGGTGTAGCAGCTGCAGAATGTGGAGATGGTTCTTTGGAAAACACATGAAAATAATTTCTTCCCAAAGAACAAAAGTAATAGTTGATGAAGTTATGTGACAGTAGATCTGGCTCTGGCAGTAACTACAAGTATGGGCAGATATTGGCTGTGGTGAATTTCCATCTATTAAATACACATTTTTTACTTAGGCACAGCAGTGCAAGATAAAAATACTAATAACCAATAAGAGGTCGGCTAACCTAACATTTCCTGTTCATTAAGCTATTATTATAAGCTTTTATTATGGGTTGAGAAATAGACCACAGTTTTATCTAATATTCTTTAATATAAAAATTAAATTTTCTAAAAAACAAAATATTTAAAGACGGGGTTACATTCAACATCAATGCAGGTTTGATGGTGGAGTTTAAGTCGCTGCCACATTATGTCATCACATAACCAGCAAGACCGTCTGGTCCAAATCTTCACAGTGGATCTTTGTCCTCCAGACTCAGGACGAAGTCAAATTCCTCTGGGGGGGAAAATGTAGAATGAATTACACTCGGCTTTTACTCGGAGCCTACTGCCTGCCGTGCATTGCATCAGACTGTATCTGGTCTGAGACGGTTGCGAGTATCAATAAACCTTAGTAGCAGCTTAAACTGCTGCCCTGTCCGAGCAGCAGATTTGCAGCTTTGTCCCCGTCACATACCTTTGGTGAGGGGCTGAACAGACAGCCTTGCCCTCGTAAAGAGAGCCATGTCCTTTAAGGGTCCTCCTGTGGTCCTGTGCTGCAGGTGGTATTTCTTAAGCTCAGCCAGAGTTAGGAAACGCTTCGCCATTCTCTGATACTGAACATCGACCTGTGAGGGAGGGAAAAGAAGAGAAACAAGCACACCAACTTCCATCGCCCTTATCCGGATTCACATTTGCAATTTGAAGCCGTGAACATTAAGAGTTTGTTTTTATTAACTACCGCTGCTCAGCTGTTTTTACCATGCTCCATTTGGGATTATCTGGTTTGCTTGATGCATCATAATGGACGTCTTTTTTGTCAAACTGAGTGTGGTCCACGTACGCCTCCTTCTCGATCTTAGACGGGAAAAGAAAAGAAAAACGAAAACCCAAGATGAAATACCAGTACTCGCCCGTTTCTTTTCTGCAAGGAAATTGCTTGGATATCGACTTACTTTCATGAGTCCTGCAACCCCGGGTTCCTTGCAGTTGCTGTGATAAAAGAATGCCATCTGCCCTTCTTTCATGTCTCTCATAAAGTTGCGTGCCTGCAGAGGATAATGGAATTTCACAGGACATGTAACCCTCCCCGGGAGAACAAGAATAAAATTGTTCCGTTTCCTCGTGCTAAAAATCATTCCCCTTGCTACAGAAATTGAACGCAAGGCAGGCTAAAATAGGTATTTCTTTAAAGCCTCTTCAGATTATCGTGATTCCATTCTGCAGTCGCTTATCTCGGGCGAACATATTTTCATTACACAAGTAAATCTAGCGGCACCACTGCACCTGATAGTTGCGGACGCCGTCCCAGCATCCGGTCTGATTGGGCAGAGCCTTCAGATCTTCAATTCCAAACTGCAGCACGAACCAGACACATTAACAGCCGGCAATCCGCTTGAGTAAAGAACAATTGACTACAGGACTAATCCAATCATCACCTATTGAAAAAGGCTGTCACCACGTTCGTACCTTCACATCTATTCCGTTCTCAAACCGGCTCTCTGGCTCAGACTTCATCAACCAGTGACAATACTGCGGGCGATTGGTCGACGCGTCACCTTTCGCCCTCTTCCGATTTTCTGTCTCATCCGAAGCCGAGGTTTTCCTTTTACCCGTCACCGGCTGCGTTGGGACCTCTGCTGGAGAGACTTCTTCGCCGTCACCCTTACCAGGGCCGCTGTCCTTGCCTGCATTGTTAAGGAATTAATCATCACTCCACTGAATTGCTTATCCAGAAAATAACTTGAATCCAGGTTTTGCCCTCACCAGATTTAACTGCTTTCGTACTCCCTCGAACCTTTCTCTTTGGGGCCATTTCTGTCTGTGAAGTACAAGTGAACATTAAGCACAATCCATACAAGAAAAGCATGGATGCAAATATTATAATTTTCTCTGAATTACGACACATTGGAGACTCAAAGCCATGGCACTAGCATAAATGGAGAAGCGCATGTGGTCAGTTTTTCCACTGAACAAAAAGCACAATATAAACCAGATGAACAGAATAGTTAAGAAGCATGCAAACATATTTATACAGAATAAAAGCCTGTCTGCAAACTCCTTTAAGCTTACATAAACAAAGGCTTTCAGTGCATTCAGCCATATGGAAGTGAAGTCAAAAGGCATTAATCTGATTTCACGCTAAATCCCATCACGGTAAAGCGTGTTTGCACAATCAGCAGATTCTACAATTTTGGAAAAATTGTGGTTGGCCGTCTCTCGTAAAAAAACCATGTCAGCATAAATCCCTGTTGGCGCAAATACACACGAGGCAGAGAACGGGGGGGGGGGGCTTTCTGCACACAAATAAAAAATATTTGTGCACCGAGATGCTGGTCTGGCTTCTCTGACAGCGTCATCAGAGCCATGCAAAAGTGGGACTGTATCTCAGCACACCTTAAAGCTGTAGAACGACAAGGGTGGGGGGCTTTTTCTTTTCTATGAGAAGGTGCAGCATTTTAAATGAAAACGCTTTCGAAACGGAAATGACCCGCGTGGGCCCGAAGCCAGAAGTTTCTTATTTGCAATTTCATGACTGGAAGAATATCGACCACATATCCAACTAAACAGATGGAAGGTACATGGTGATGGTGATGGTGGGGGGGATGAAGGTACATGGTGGGGGGGGGAGGTGAAGGTACATGGTGATGATGATGATGATGGGGGGGTAGAAGGTACATGGTGGGGGGGATAGAAGGTACATGGTGGGGGGGGTGAAGGAACATGGTGATGTTGATGGTGATGATGATGGTGATGATGATGATGGGGGATAGAAGGTACATGGTGGGGGGGTAGAAGGTACATGGTGGGGGGGTAGAAGGTACATGGTGGGGGGGGGGTGAAGGAACATGGTGATGTTGATGGTGATGATGGTGATGATGATGATGGGGGGGATAGAAGGTACATGGTGGGGGGGTAGAAGGTACATGGTGGGGGGTGAAGGTACATGGTGATGATGATGATGGGGGATAGAAGGTACATGGTGGGGGGGATAGAAGGTACATGGTGGGTGGGGTGAAGGAACATGGTGATGGTGATGATGGTGATGACGATGATGGGGGGATAGAAGGTACGTGGGGGGGGATAGAAGGTACATGGTGGGGGGGATAGAAGGTACATGGTGGGTGGGGATAGAAGGTACATGGTGGTGGGGGGGGTGAAGGTACATGGTGATGATGATGATGATGATGATGGGGGGGGTATTTCCTCATCTGGATTAAGTTTCCGGTCTGACCCATTAACATGTTGCATTTCGAGATATCAAGTGTTGTGCAAGCAAATAGACAACAAGGCGGTGTGCGCTTTTGGGCGACGCTAGTTTTGCAAACGCCACAGCACGAGAAAATCACGCTATAAACTCGCGCGGCGGCTGGACCGGATATTTCTACCCCCCCCCCCCCCGCTCACGAGGCTGCGTTGCGTCGCCGGCGCCACATGTCGCACGCCGCCTCCCCGTGTCCAGCACCCCGCGACAAAAACCCGACAAACCCGCGGACGCGAACGATTCAAGCTCCGCGAGCGAGCGACTGACTGACATCTGCGGCCAGCAGACAAACTGTAAACGGCGGTGACACACGTCATCAAGTCCACACTCACCCAGCCAGAGGTCGACCGCGAGCTTCCCCCTCCCGCGTGGTTACAGGCGCGCGAGATAGAGAGAGAGAAGAAATCTCCGTCATGTGACGGTTTCGGGAGAGCGCTTGATGTCAACACCGTGTAGTTCCGGCGGAGTTACGTAACGACAACGTTCCGTTTGTTCCGCACGAACAAAAAAAACGGGGATGTCAGTTTTGCTGCGAAACACGAAGCGAAGCATACGGTCCACCTCCGCCTCCTCACGACCGGCTACGCCCCCCCACCCCCGCTTTGAACGTCCCCGCCGGGCGTCGCGGAACTACATTTCCCGGCGGCGGCGGCGGTGACGTAGCACCACGGCGTCACAGCAAAAAAAAAATGGCGACCGCCGGGACGCTGGCGAGAGTCGCCCAACTGGGTCGGCGCGTCGCGAGAAGCGGCGGTTTAATGTTGGACGGCGCGCAGCGGCGCGGGATAGCTTCGTGCGTCGACCGTAAGTCCGGCGAAACAGCTCTTGTTTGAGACAAAGGTCCGGTGTGGCTTGGTGAGCGTTGCTAAACTGGCAACCGTGGCTGGCGAACACAGACGTAGTGACAGGACGCACCGGGGGGGGGGGGGGTTGCGATGAAATTTCGCAAAATTAAAACAAAGAAAAAAGAACCGGAAATGAAATCAGCGCAAAATTTAAAAAAAGGAAAAAAAGAACCGGAAATTAAATCAGCGAGGTGTCCGCTCGCCTGTGACGTAGGTTCAATAAGTGGTAAATAGTAAACAATGACCCCGCTACGGCAAATGGTTCTCATTGGTCAGTTAGCTCGGCTATTCAACCATTCAGAGCTCTGGGTGCACGCCACGCCCCTCCACCTGGTGTATCCCCCCTTCTCCGGTGCTCGGACTTGACGACAAACCTTTTTTTTACCTACCGGGAGAAGGGAAATACACGCACACACAGACAGAAAAAACATTGTTTTTCCTGATAGATAGATGAAAAGTGTTATCTATCTATCTATCTATCTATCTATCTATCTATCTATCTATCTATCTATCTATCTATCTATCTATCTATCTATCTATCTATCCATCCATCTATCTGTAAATCTATAAATCTATAAATAACACTTTCACGCTTTGATGGCTCCATTGACATCCCTGCATTTACTCAGTCCTTTAAAAACTGGTTTAGGTAGTTAAGTAAATGATGGTGTCTGTGTGGTGGGCCCTATTCAAGACAGGGTAACCTGGTGGTGTTTATTGACATGTTTGTTTTATTTTTTATTTTATTATTTTATTGATCCCCATGGGCAAATTTTTCCTCTGCATTTAACCCATCCTAGCTGTGTAGCTAGGAGCAGTGGGCAGCTGCCGTGCAGCACCCGGGGACCAACTCCAGTTCGTCTCGCCATGCCTCGGTCAGGGGCACAGACAGGTGTATTACCCCTAACATGCATGTCTTTTTGATGGTGGGGGAAACCGGAGCACCCGGAGAAACCTCACCGCAGACACGGGGAGAACATGCAGACTCCACACAGAAAGGACCTGGGCTGACCCATTCATTATCTGAACCGCTTATCCTGCTCTCAGGGTCGCAGGGATGCTGGAGCCTATCCCAGCAGTCATTGGGCAGCAGGCGGGGAGACACTCTGGACAGGCTGCCAAGCCATCATCACACATGTTTGTTAATTGGGTCAAAATATAGATTAATACATCACCTTATGGTATGAGCTAGTTTTCTGTATGAATGCTCCCTTAGGAGTATTGCACAAGGATTTTCACATCAAGTCCTGTATATTTGCAAAGAGCAGTCTAGATTTTAAGCCAAGTTTAGAAACCTGGTCTCTTGAGTATGGCCGTCACTGTAGCATGTGTGGCCTTCATTTTACTTGCATGTTAGGGAAATTAGATTGGAGCCACATATCCGCCAAATGGTCAAGTCCTCCTTCTACCACCTTCGCAACATTGCAAAAATAAGATCCTCTCTCACACACCCTGCTGCTGAGATATTGATCCATGACTTCCTCTCCTCCCGCCTTGATTACTGCAACTCTCTCCTCTATGGCATCAGTGCTAGCTCTATCAAGAGACTCCAATTGGTCCAGAACGCATCCGCCCGACTTTTAACTTTCACCAAATCCTGGCACCACATCACCCCAGTCCTAAAAGACCTCCACCGGCTACCCATCTCCCACCGGCTCAATTACAAACTCCTGGTTCTTACTTATACAGCCCTTCACAAACTGGCTCCCCCATACCTCACCGATCTCCTCTCCCCCTACCAACCCTCTCGGTCCCTCAGATCCACCTCAGCCTCCCTTCTCTCTACCCCAGGTCCAACCTCCGTGGCTTTGGTGACCGAGCCTTCTCCAGAGCAGCTCCCAGGCTCTGGAACTCACTTCCCCAAATCATTAGAGACTCAGAAACCCTCCCACTCTTCCAATCCCGTCTCGAGACACACCTTTTCTCCATTGCCTTCTCGTGCCCCCCCCCCCCCCCCGTCCGCTCATACACCCCTGGTCTGGGGCAGGCTGGGGACTGAGCGCTCGACCTGCATCTGTGATTTATGATGTTTGTTTTTCTTTCCCTTTATATCTGTCCAAGTGGGAGAGTACTGCTGGCGTTGTGTGTGGCTGCCGCTTCTCCCTCTCGTAGCCCCCCTTCCCATCCACCCCTGTATGTCTGTGTTATGTTCATCTGTCGTCTTGTTTCACTCCATTTATCGTAAAGCGACTTTGAGTACTAGAAAAGCACTATATAAGATTGATTTAGTATTATTAAGTTATCTGCCCTAGTATAAACCATTGGGAGACACATTGGTGTCGTCATTTTAGCCAAATTGCTTTGCGTATTTTCATTCCCAACTTTTTGCTTGACAGCTTCTCATGGACTCTCAGATGAGCAGAAGGAGTTCCAGAAGGTTGCTTTTGACTTTGCAGCCAATGAAATGTCTCCACATATGGCCGAATGGGACCAAAAGGTATGTTAATGTGAAATATTATTATTATAACAACTGACTTTGGCCAGTTTAACATGTTTAGCAGGCTTAGACATTTGACTGTGTTTTTGTTCTTTATCGTGCAGCTGACCTGAAAGCCGTTTGTTTTTCTTGTATAGAATTGAGGGAATCATAGCAACAACTGGCTTCATTGTTGAATTTGAAATTTGTCTTTTGTGCCCAGTTTTAATAACTTCATGCTGTCCACTCTTATAGTATATCAGTATATTTTAATTCACAGGAAATCTTCCCGATTGAGACGATGCGCAAGGCTGCCCAGTTGGGATTTGGCGGCATCTACGTTCAGCCGGAGGTGGGGGGGTCGGGCCTGTCTCGTCTGGACACATCGATAATATTCGAGGCCTTGTCCACAGGCTGCGTCAGCACCACGGCTTACATCAGCATCCACAAGTAAGCGGCGGATATTCGGTAAAACGGGGAACTACCTGGAGCACATGTCTGTCAAGTCTGGAAGCTGGGGAAAATAAAGTGCTCTCGGCAAAAAGGTTTATCTTGAGCTCATTAGTCGTAGTATTTAGTTGTACTGATATCCCACCGAGATGAATGAAACTTACCAGCTGCCAGGTTGATAGATCATTATTACATCTTAAAGAATAAATGCCAGTAACATAACATGTAAACTGTTGATCTCTGTTGCAGTTTAGCCGTACTGAAATAGTTTGTTATAAAATTGCTTTTGATAGCTCAGTATTGACAGTTCAGTAGCTCATTGGTAATTACTGCAATAGTTTGTCAGAAAGAATAGTTTTATAATCTAATTTGTTGGCCAGGTAAATGAGTTTATTTTCTAACTTGGGGACTGCTGATACACTTCTGTGACCACTTACAAAGAGAAACTGTATGTAAAAGTGCATTTAGAACATTTTTTGAGATACTATAATGAAGTGGGCGGCATGGTGGCGCAGTGGTTAGCGCGGTCCTGGGTTCGAGCCCCGGGGTAGTTCAACCTCGGGGGTCATCCCGGGTCGTCCTCTGTGTGGAGTTTGCATGTTCTCCCCGTGTCTGCGTGGGTTTCCTCCGGGGTCTCCGGTTTCCCCCCACAGTCCAAAGACATGTAGGTCAGGTGAATCGGCCGTACTAAATTGTCCCTAGGTATGAATGTGTATGTGTGTGTGTGGGCCCTGTGATGGCCTGGCAGCCTGTCCAGGGTGTCTCCCTGTCTGCCGCCCAGTGACTGCTGGGATAGGCGCCAGCATCCCCGTGACCCCGAGAGCAGGATAAGCGGTTCAGATAATGGATGTATATAATCCGGTGCAGATGAATAGTGTAGCATGGTAGTTGCTATCAACATGGATGTTTGTTGTTCTGTAAAAACGCGGTGTGCTCTTTGCTTGGCAGTATGTGTGCGTGGATGATCGACACATTCGGGAACACGGAGCAAAGGGAGAAGTACTGCCCGGACCTCTGTTCCATGGAGAAGTTTGCCTCCTACTGTCTGACTGAACCAGGTCCGTCTCTGTTTGGATCAGAATCACGTTTACTGGTCATGTAGGTTTGCACATACGTGGACTCTGACTCCGGTTTCGTGGCTCTCTCAGTGTCCTTAACACAGAATAACAACACTACAACGCAACAATCTTCAGATATAGACACAAGGATTGACTTATACAGGTGAAATAAGAGGCGATAAAGTGCAATGGTGCAGAGAATATATCAGAGATGCTGAAATAGCAGGTTATTTACACACATGCCTGAGGTAGATGGACATGATGGAGCGCACCAGTATAGTATGTACAATGTGCAGTACAGTATATATACAACATGGTTGGATTTATTTGACAGTGTTAAGCGTTCATTTGAATGACAGCCTGCAGAAGGAAACTGTTTTTACATCTTGTATATCTGTATTTAACCTTGGATCATCTAAAATGTGGCTGCAGTACAATAAAAAGCACACTCCAATAAGTTCCCATGCAACGCTGCTATGAAATGGCTTCCATCCGAATCTTTTGGTTTTTCTTCTTCTTCTTCTTCTTTTTAGGCAGTGGCAGCGATGCCGCGTCGCTTCTCACATCTGCACAGCTGGAAGGAGACCACTACATCTTAAACGGCTCGAAGGTGATGTTTTCACTCCGGCGCTGCATTTTAGAAGGACAGCTACGAATTTGGACCTTTGTTGACCTTCTTTGTCGTGTCTGTTGTAGGCCTTCATCAGCGGTGGCGGGGATACAGACGTGTACATAGTAATGTGCCGAACGGGAGGCAAAGGAGCCAAGGGCATCTCGTGTCTGGTGGTGGAGAAGGAAACGCCAGGCCTCAGTTTTGGCAAGAAAGAAAAGAAGGTACTTGTTGTGTCTTCAGCAGATTTTAAGAAAAGTCGGTTTCTTTTTTCTTCACCGTGAGGGAAAGCAGTCGGAAAACAAATCCTTTTGGCTCAGTATACGCAGCGAAAAGTCTTATTTGTTCTGCTTCAGATGCGGATGGGTATCCACTAGATGGCAAAATGAGGCCGCGGTCGTGTCCCGGAGCAGACGACTTACTACGTCGACGGCCTTGTGTCTCTTATGTGCTTTCACTTATCCTTCAACAGGTGGGGTGGAACTCGCAGCCCACCAGGGCCGTGATATTTGAGGACTGCGCCGTTCCGGTCGCCAATCGGCTCGGCGAGGAGGGCCAAGGCTTCAATATCGCCATGAAGGGCCTGAACGGAGGCAGGATCAATATTGGTGAGAGAAGCGGATTAGGTAGCAGAGCGTAAGAATCCCCCCGGGGTGTCGGCAGAAGCTGGTTTTCGCTCAGATTTCATTTCCTGTCAGGCGTGGGCTTTCTCCAGCGCGGGATGAGAAAAATATTTGATAGTGCTCAAAACCACCACGCTAAACAGACACCTCTGTACACAGCATTTGTGTGTGTGTGTGTGTGTGTGTGTGTGTGTGTGATGTGGTAAGCAGTCACGGCAGTAATGGCGATAAGAATCGACAGTCATTTTTACCTTTGTGTTTTTTAAGTCCAGGTGAATATATGTAAAACATGTCAAAATGTTCTCGGTTCATGATTTGGACATCGGCGTGTTCGGATAAATCCGTTGTCCTGTCGATTCTTCTCGCCGGCAGCATCTTGTTCCCTCGGGGCGGCGCATGCCTGTGTCCAGCTTGCCAGAGATCACCTGTTGGTACGGAAGCAGTTCGGAGAGACGCTGTCCAACAATCAGGTACACGGCTCACATCATCACAGCACAGTCAAGATGACAAGGTCCAGACATTATTAGTAAAAAGTCCCCGTTTGGGCGTCCGGGTGGAGTAGCGGTCTATTCCGCCGCCTACCAACACGGGGATCGCCACTTCGAATCACAGTGTTACCTCCGGCTGGGTCGGGTGTCCCTACAGATTGGCTGTGTGTGCAGGTGGGAAGCTGGATGTGGGTATGTGTCCTGGTCACCGCACTAGCGCCCCCTCTGGTCAGTGGGGACGCCTGTTCAGGGGGAAGGGGGACCTGGGGGGAATAGCGTGATCCTCCCATGCGCTACGCCCCCCTGCTGTCAGGTGAAAAGAAGCGGCTGGCGACTCCGCATGTATGGGAGGAGGCATGTGGTAGTCTGCAGGTCCTCCCCGGATCGGCAGAGGGGGCGGAGCAGCGACCTGGGTGGCTCGGGAAGAGTGGGGTAATTGGCCAAGTGCAATTCGGGGGAAAGTTAAAAAAAAAAGTCCTCAATTTAGGGGGCGTACTGATGGCTTAGGCAGATAAGCACACACCGTTTGGGGCCTCGCCGGTTTGAGTCCAATTTGCTGCTTGAAATCTCTCTCTCACATGCTCTCGCTCTCGCTCTCTCTCTCTCTCTCTCTCTCTCTCTCTCTCTCTCTCTCTCCCCCCCCCGCCCCCCAATATTTCCAGTCTTTCCCTACTGTTTCCTCACGGTAAAGGCCAAACCCGCCCAACTGAAAAAATGTATAGTTCAAAGAAGCACACACGGTTAACGGCCCACATCATCATAGCGCAATTACAATAATGCAGTTAACCAATCAAAACCCTCGATTGGTTTTGGTCTCGCCTGTGAGAAGTGATTAACGCCATTTATTTTCATGTCCTTTCCGAGTTCTTACTTCCCTCCCTCTGTGTCTCGTCTCTCTCCTGTAGTTTCTACAGTTTAAGCTGGCGGAGATGGCCACCAAGTTGGTGGCGTCCCGTCTCCTGGTGCGTGAGGCGGCGACGGCCCTTCAGGAGAGCAGGTCCGACGCCGTGTCGCTCTGCTCCATGGCCAAGCTCTTCGTCACAGACGAGTGCTTTAATGTGAGCGTGTCTCCCTGAGCTTTGCGTTAAAAACGGCGCGGTGTTCCCTCTCCGCAGTCGTCATTTTGGAACGAGGCGACGGGCTTCTTCTTCATCGGTTTCTCTTCTTTCCACAACAGATCTGCAACCAGGCTCTTCAGATGCATGGCGGGTATGGTTACCTCAAGGACTACGCGGTCCAGCAGTTTGTCCGTGACATCAGAGTGCACCAGATATTAGAGGGTGAGTGTCTTACCTATAACGTGTCATCATTTGGCCTGTGTTCGATATCAGTAAGGGGGTTTCCATCCACATATTTTTATGCACATTTTGAATTGGTGCATAAGGAAACGCCAGAAGCCCACAGCTTAGACACTGCAAAAAGCTTTTTACACTTGGCTGAGGTGGAGAAGTTGGTGCTTCGATTAAAGAGAAATGGCAGTAAAGGGCGACAGAAACAGATTTTTTGAATAAATTATGACATAAATGGACATTATGACGTTGGGCGGCATGGTAGCGCAGTGGTTGGCGCTGTTGCCTCACAGCAAGCGGGTCCTGGGTTCGAACCCCGGGGTCGTCCAACCTTGGGGGGGTCATCCCAGGTCGTCCTCTGTGTGGAGTTTGGACGTTCTCCCCGTGTCTGTGGTGGGTTTTCTCCGGGTGCTGCGGTTTCCCCCACCGTCAAAAAGACATGCATGTTAGGGTTAATACTCCTAGTCTGTGCCCCTGGCCGAGGCGTGGCGAGACAAACTGAACTTGGTCCCCGGGTGCTGCACGGCAGCTGCCCACTGCTCCTACCTACACAGCTAGGATGGGTTAAATGCAGAGAAATTTCCCTACGGGGATCAATAAAGTATATCAAAATAAATAAATAACTAAATGAACCGCTTGGTGCATGGGGGTTCCCAGATGTCAGGTGGACTTAGTTGTGGTGCAATAGTCAGTTTAGCCCTCATTAAAAAAGCCATTGTATGCCCTCTTCGCTGTCTCTGGGCTGCATGTACCAGAGTGATGTACAAATATATATATTATGATATCGTGGTCATAGCTATTGTTATGACCACTCTTACAACAGCAAGTCATTCTACATGCCATCTCTCCATTTTGTTTGACTGACACGCTTTTGGCGATGTCATCTCCTCGCGCCTTCTTCAGAGTATTCGCACCATAGATGTCAGAAGTACACATTGATTTGCATTTACTTTTGCCAACTTCGCTGAGAACTGCTTAATATTTGCGACATTTCTTTATTTCCGTGCTTCTCTTCCCCCTTCAGGAACAAACGAGGTGATGAGGATGATAATTTCCCGGAATCTGCTGACGGAGTCGTGATTCCCGAGAATTAACGACAAGATCATTTCCACAAGCAGCGAGCGAGAACCCATCGAGACAAACAGGCACTTTGCACACTTTTATCATGGACACACACACCTGCGGATTTCATGAGCGAACCGTCAGAATAATAAAGCTATATTTAAGACTTCACAACCTCAGTCCTGTTTGGCGAGCCGTGGGGCTGAATCGGTCCCGCTAGCTTTCAAGGGCACGCTGTTCAAACATATTTTCATGTACTGTAGTAACTTTTACCATTTTTTTATTTGGGTAGACAAATCCTGTTATCTGCATTTTTCTATGGAAGAAGGGAGTTAACCCCGGCTTGAGTGGTATTAAAGGCTTTGCCGATCCCTGTTAAACTGTCAGACACCCATGGCACACACAACACATCTCTATCCGCAAGTGGCCTTTTTACAGATGGTTTCTGTCTGTGATTCTGCCCTGCTGTTATATGTCAAACCCCGTGAGTGTCTTTTAAAGTGTAAAATAATGAAATGCAGTGTACTGATTTCGTAGATAGCGTCATATAGTGTACCGTTTTTGTTATGGGGGGTCAAATGTGTCTACCATTAACACTCCAAATAAAACTATCTCAGTATTTATTACACGTGGCTTTTTTTCTATGACAGGAACAAGTTGGGGGGGGGGGGGATTTGGCCAAATATTTTAGAATAACCTGGGAAATTATTATTGAATCCCACCGTGACTGAAATTTTTGAAACAACCATTTGAGAAGATTGTTTATTGAAAAAGGCGCCAACAATCTAAACGGCATTAACAAAATAATCATAACCCGTTAACTTGAACAAACATTATACTCAATATTTTGGTTAAATTCCAACTACTGTTATAGGCAATATGACCGCGTGATCACAACGAATTGAAATTGTCAGGTTATATAAAGTGACCCCACGTAGGTAGATCTTTTGCACACTGGCTTTGGAAAGGTAGTAAATGTATTTGTCTTATGAAGTACCTGAATAGTGGATATGCAAGTACCTGAACAGTGGATATGCTGTATTTTTGCTCTGGACAAGTATAGTTAGCCTGAGAAAAGTGTTGCTTTCGTAGCCAGACATTATGAAATGTTGTATACAATAATTCTGTTTATCGCGATCAACATACAAAGGTATCCGAAAATACGACCACACACCCTTCTGCGAGAACACCAAAACTCGTGAGAAGTCGGCTCTCGGTACAGTTCAGTATGGCTTACGGTATCGAGACATAACGAACACCTCCCCTGTATAACAGTTGGCATTTTCTGTATATTAATTGTACATAATCAAAATCCCCGTCGAACACTTTTTTTTTTGAAGACCTGTTCACATGCTTATAAATAAAAATACGTTTTCCTCTGGTAAACGCAAGCATACAAAAGAAATGAATGAAAAACACTGTGCTGACTCCACTGAATGCAGACAGAAAGGGGATAAAGTTTGTGCCGATGGCTCGACTGGGAAACACACCGATCAGCCAAAACATTACGACCACTGCCTAACACGCTGTTGGTCCTCTCCATGTGCCGCTAAAACAGCGCTGACCCGCCAAGGCGTGGACTCTGCAAGACCCCTGAAGGTGTCCTGTGGTATCTGGCACCCAAAACATTAGCAGCAGATCCTTCAAGTCCTGTAAGATGCAAGGCAGAGCTGCCGTGGAACGGACTTGTCAGTCCAGCACATCCCGCAGATGCTCAATTGGATTGAGATCTGGAGAATTTGGAGGCCGGGGCAACGCCTTGAAGAGTTCTTCATGTTCCTCAAACCATTCCTGAACAATGTGTGGGGTGTGGCAGGGTGCATTATCCCGCTGAAGGAGGCCACTGCCATAAAGGGGTGTGTTTACCTGGTCTGTAATGATGTTTAGGTAGGCGGTACGTGTCAAACTGACATCCACATGAACGGCTGGGCCCAGGGTTTCCCAGCAGAACACTGCCCAGAGCATCACACCGGCTTGGTCTTCCTACAGTGCATCTTGGTGCCATCACTTCCCCAGGTGAACGGCGCACATGCACACGGCCATCCACGTGATCCAAAAGTGAACAGGACTCATCAGACCAGGCGACCTTCCACTGCTCCAAGGTCCATTTCCGACGCTCGACTGCCCATTGTAGGTGCGTTTGGTGGTGGACGGGTCATCATGGGCACTCTGACCGGTCCGTGGCTCCGCAGCCCCATACGCAGCAGGGTGCGATGCGCTGTGTTGTGACACATTCCTCCAATAACCATCGTTAAAATGTTCTGTGACTTGTGCCACAGTAGACCTTCTGTCGGTTCGGACCAGATGGGTTACCCTTCGTTGTCCTCGCACACCGATGAGCCTTGGGCGCCCAACACCGTGTCGCCGGTTTGTCCTTTCTCGAATCACTGTCGGTAGGTACTTGCCACTGCTGACCGGGAGCACCCACAAGCCTCGCTGTTTCAGAGATGCTCTGACCCAGTTGTCTGGCCATAACAATCTGGTCCTTGTCAAAGTCGCTCAGGCCTTCACTCCTGCATCCAACACGTTGACTAAGAGACCATCTAATCTACCCAGACCTTGACATGTGCCCTCGTTTGGAGATGATCCATGTTATTTAGTTCACCTGTGAGTGGTCATAACGTTTTGGCTCATCAGTGTAACTTTCCTATTATAAACTTTTCAGTCTCTAGTGGAAAAAGGGCTTTCCATTCCAAGGCATTGTGTTTCTCCGTCCTTATTCAATTTACAGTTTTTCTTTCTTCTTCAGTTGTTTTTTAACAAAACAAACTTCCGGTAGAGATTCTCCAGCTGACTACACCAGTGAGCCAGCTTGGCTCTGGGCGGGCACCAGGACGGCGACGGTTCCCGTGCGCATCAGCGACGACGAGCTGGTCTGTGGCGACACCGTGAGCGGATGCGGCGCCTGAGGCTGGGCGCCCTCAGTCCTGTTTGAGACAGTGGCCCTGGGACTCCGGAGGGCCTGAGGAGGGACCCCGTTGATGCTGGGAGGCCGCTTGTGCTTACGTAAAGGGGTCCCGCCGAGGGTGTACCCAGGAAGTCCCTGGAGGGTGTTGGCTTCGCCGGGGCGCAGCTGGTAGGCGTTGATGACCGAGCCCGGCTCAGAGACCAGCGTCGGGGAATAGGGGTAGTGGAAATTGGGTTGATGGGGGTCTCGTGGCCGGGGACTGGTGGCTATTGAGGACAGCGTGCCGTTCTTGGAAACGATGTCTGAGCCTGTGTTGCTCTTTGCCCAAGACACTCGCTTTGGTGCCTGTGCATCCTCCCTATGACAGACAGACAGACAGACAGACAGACAGACAGACAGACAGACAGACAGGGAGTGAGGAGGAAGGAAAGTCAGAGAGAGCTGACAGACATGTGAAATGAGAGTAAACTATGAATTCTTGTCACTTTTCAACCGTTTGTAATAACTCGAGTATGGACTCAGACCACATTTTGAAGACGCCACAGCACCATGACTCGGACTTGACTCGGTCTCTGACAGTGCATGTATATGTGATAATATTTCAAGACCAGCTGGGTACAAGACTTTAATTTACTTTATTTATTTAGAATAGCAAACTTCCCCTGAGGAGCTCAGCTTAGTGCAACTAGGGTGTTTCCTTTATGATGATGATGATGATGATGATTACTATTATTACTATTATTGATTTATGACTTTGAAGCAATAGAACATTTGACTCGGAAACATTCCTTCCTTGGCGGAGGGAAAAACGGTGGAATAAATATTAACATGTAGTGTAATTTTGACTTTTAATTCAAACAAAGACTACTGCAGTTACAGTCACTGCCTTTAATTGGACTTGCACTGGTCTGGTGTCAGTCTTGGAGTTTTGGCCCCATTGGTCTTGAGTTGAATTCGCCATCTTAAAGTCTTGGGCTGGACTTGGACTTGCCCGACTCAGGACTTGATCTGGACCGATTTGATCAAGTAACGATAACAATCGACAACTCTGTGATTTCACGAAGTGTGGCAGCCAAAAATCCTGGCGTTACGTTTGATCCCAGCCTTTCCTCTGATAAGCACATTAAAGAAATCACCAAGACTGCCCTTTTTTCACTTACGTAAAAGCTAAAACTCAGTCTTTTCTCTCCGTGGCTGATGGAGAGACTCTAATACATGCATTTGTTCCATCCAGACTTGATTACTGTGATGTTGTGTTTTCAGGTCTGCCACATGCTGGCACTAAAGGTCTTCAGATGGTTCAGAATGCTGCTGCTAGAATCCTAACTAAATCTAGGAAATTTGACCATATTACACCAATTCTTGCCTCCCTTCATTGGCTTCCTATCCATGTTAGATAAGAATACAAGGTGCTTCTGCTGACTTATAAAATCCTAAATAGGCTTGCCCCAACATACCCGTCTCAGCTCCTTAAACCGTACAGTCCATTGCAAGGTCTTTGCTCTCAAAATGCAGGGCTCCTGTGTGTACCCAGAGTTAAGAAGAAGTCAGCTGGTGGCAGCAGGGCCTTTTCCTATCAGGCTCCGTTCTTGTGGAATAACCTGCCTGCTGCCATCAGACAATCAGAGTCTGTTGAGTCCTTTAAATCCACACTTAAAACTCATCTTTTTGCCTTAGCCTACAATTAGCTGCCTTTAAGTCGAGTGCTTCATCAACCTGTACTGCATGGCGGGTCGGTTTCTGTCTCAATGAATTTACCAAGCACTGTTCTGCCGACGAGATTACAGCATATAGATTATTGACTATTGCAACTGCTCTCACATATCTTTTCTCTCTCTGAATGACGTCTTCTCCTTTCTCTTCTCCTGTGTATGTGAATGGAGTGATGTGAGTCTCCCCTGTGTGCACGTACAGTCTGTCCTCCTGTCAGGTCTACATGGTGATGGTGGTCACGTGGCTCAGGTCCTAGGCTGTTCTGGTAGCATCTGAACACTGCTTGGTATCCTCCTCATCATATTCTTCACATATCTTATAATTCCATTATAATTCTGTTATCCCACCCGCCCTTTTTTTGGATTTGTTTCCCCCCTTTTCTCCTCAATTGTACTTGGCCAATTACCACACTCTTCCAAGCCACCCCCTCTGCTGATCCGGGGAGGGCTGCAGACTACCACGTGCCTCCTCTGATACATGTGGAGTCACCAGCCACTTCTTTTCACCTGAAAGTGAGGAGTTTCACCAGGGGGATGTAGAGTGTGGGAGGATCACGCTATTCCCCCCAGTTCCCCCTCCCCCCCGAACAGGTGCCCTGACTGACCAGAGGAGGCGCTAGTGCAGTGACCAGGACACATACCCACATCCGGCTTCCCTCCCGCAGACACGGCCAATTGTGTCTGTAGGGATGCCCGACCAAGCCGGAGGTAACACGGGGATTCAAACCGGCGATCGTCATGTTGGTAGACAATGGAATGGACGGCCATGCCACCCGGACGCCCTCTCTGCTATCCTCTTTCAATGTGGTATTCTGTAAATTGTGTTGTATTCTGTACACACAACATCCATTGCATGTCTGTCTGTCTTGGGAGAGAGCTCCCTCCTCTGTTGCTCTCCCTCAGCTTTCTTCCTGTTTTTCCTCCCTGCTAAAAGGTTTTTTTTTAGGGAGCTGTTCCTCATCCGATGCGAGGGTCTACGGACAGGATGTTGTATGGCCCAGTAAAGCCCACTGAGGCAAATTTGTAATTTGTGATATTGGGCTGTACAAATAAAATTGACTTGAGTGGTCTTGACTACAAAGCTACAATACACATACACACGCATCAAAATCTCACTTTATTTCATTGGCGATCTCCTCCTCCGTGTCCCTCTTCCTCCTCAGTATGAAGATTAGGAAAAGCACCATGGCCACCAGCCCCACAATGGACCCCAGTGTGGCTGCCGCGATCACACCGGCGTTGGAAGCTGTGGGAGGGTGACACACACGGGGGGGGGGGGGGGTCACGATCAGAGGGGACACAGTGATGTAGCTCAAGATGTTACAGTGCCATGAAAAAGTATTTGCCCCCTTCCTGATATCCTCTATTTTGCATATTTTTCCACACTTAAGTGTTTCAGATCTTCACACAAAATGTCATGTAAGACAAAGAGAACCCAAGTAAACACAAAAAGCTATCCAGCACTAACTGAACTTGTGTGGAAAAAGTAATTGTCCCCTTAGATCCTCAGCAAATGTAATTGATCATTGGATTCAGTTGGAGCAGACTCACCCAGGCTTGATTAACGCCAGCCATGTTGAATCTAAACGTGACTTATATACATCCTTACCATCAATGTTAAGTAGGCCACAAGGTTTCAACAAAGAAGTTCCAGAAGAGTTGAGAAAAGAAGTTGTTGGGAAGTAGTCTGGAAAGGGTGGCAAAGCTAGTATTTCTAAGGCTCTGGGACTCCAGAGAACCGAGGTGATGGCCATTGTCTCCAAATGGAGAAAACGTGGAACGGTGGTGAATCTTACCAGGGGTGGCTGGCCTGCCAAAATTCCTCCAAGGGAGCAGCAACGTCTTATGCAGGAAGTCACAAAAAAACCCAGGACAACAGCTAAAGAACAGCAGGTCTCTACCCTCGGCTCAGGCCATCGTTCATGATTCGACAATAAGGGAAAGACCGGGCAAAAACAGAATCCGTGGGAGAATTGCAAGGCGAAAACCACTGCTAACTAGCGGCTAGCTAGTCAGCAGTGGTTTTCACCTTAACAGTGAAACATTAGAGCTCATCTCACATTTGCAAAAAAAAGCACAAGCTGTTTGGGGAAAATGCTCTGTCGACAGACGAGTCAAAAGTGAAACTTTTTGGAGGACACAGGTCCCGTTATGTCTGGTGTAAAGCAAACAGCATTTCACAATAAGATCATCATACCAAGAGTCAAGGTCAAGTCATGGCGGTGTGATGGTGTGGGGACCCTTTGCTGCCTCAGGGTCTGGAAGACTTGCCATCATTAAAGGAACCACAAATTCTGCTCTCTACCAGAAAGTTCTTAAGGAGAATGTCTGGTCATCAGCCCCTGATCTGAAGCGGAAGCATAACTGGATTATGCAGCAGGACAATGACCCGAAACCCAAGAGTGAGTCCACCTCGGGATGGTTCAGATGAAACAAAACCAAGGTTTTGCAGTGGCCTAGTCAAAGTCCTGACTTGAACCCTGTCGAGATGCTGCGGCAGGACCTTAAACGAGCAGTTCATGCTTGAAAACCCGCCAGTGCCACTGCATTACATCGATTCTGCAAAGGAGAGTGGGCCAAAATGCCTCCACTGAGATGTGAAAGACCAGGAAGCATCTGAGGGGAGCTGTTGCTGCTAAAGGTGATAGGATAGGATAGAATAGAATAGAATAGAATAGAATAGAATAGAATAGAATACCCTTTATTAGTCATTTTGTACATACATACAAATGAAATTTACTCTGCATTTAACCCATCCTAGCTGTGGAGGTAGGAGCAGTGGGCAGCTGCAGTGCCCGGGGACCAACTCCAGTCCTTCTTTCCATTGCCTTGCTCAGGGGCACAGGCAGGAGTATTAACCCTAACATGTCTTTTTTGATGGTGGGAGGAAACCGGAGCACCCAGAGGAAACCCATGCAGACACGGGAAGAACACGCAAACTCCACACGGAAAGCATCCGGGACGGCCTGGGGTTCGATCCCAGGACCTTCTTGCTGTGAGGCAACAGTGCCGACCACTGGGCCGCTGTGCCGCCCGCTACAAGCGGTTAGCGTGACAACCTCCAGCGTGACAAAGGTGCACAAATAGAGGAAACCAGGGAGGGAAAATTCTATTTCATGGCTCTGTACTTTACGACGAATACCGCGGTGTGCGGTTTTGCAGACCGTTTGTAAAAGACGTGTCGGCACAGGTTACGTACAGGTGATAACCTCCAGGTTGATGGAGCAGCTGTCCGAGCCAGCGGTGTTGCTGGCCCGGCATACGTACTTCCCCGACATGCCCATGGTGAGGTTGCTGAGCCGGAGGGTGCCTTGCCGCTCATCTGGAAAAGAACCACAAAGTTACGAAGCCCTTTTTTGGTCAATTTCGTTAAGACTACGTCGACCCCATATTTACACACTTTAATAGACGCACACCACAGCATCACACAAACACAAAACTAATTTCAAGACTACAGCGCACATATTATTCTTCTAGTGAATCCTATCAGTACTACGTGGTAGGGGAGCGTCTACATTTTTTTTTGAGTTTCCCAACTGGACTATGACAGACAGGGAGTACCGGTCTGGGTCCTCACATCGAAAGACTCGGATCCTTATTTACAGACGGCGTGTCACATGTTCCCCTCGGTTAGACTCATCACACCAAACTATCCATCCAGCCATGATCCAAACTGCTTATCCTGCTCTCAGGGATAGCAGGCACTGGGCGGCAGGCAGGGAGACACCCTGGACAGGCCGCCAGGCCATCACAGCCCCGACACACACACATTCACACCTAGGGACAGTTTAGTACGGCCGATTCACCTGACCTACATGTCTTTGGACTGTGGGAGGAAACCCACGCAGACACGGGGAGAACACGCAAACTCCACACAGAGGACCACCCGGGAGGTTGGACTACCCCGGGGCTCGAACCCGGGACCTTCTTGCTGTGAGGCGACCGCGCTAACCACTGCGCCACCGTGCCCACACCAAACTAATACAAGCTAAAGTTTCCCGGTTGCGGTATCGTATTTTAATCTGGTATTACCCTCATCCCTGATATGTCTGTTGGTGCGGTTGACTGCGGCAACAGACGTACTCGTACTCGTGGGTTGGTCGGCACGAGTTATGAGGTCACTGTTCCTTATCTCACGCTAGGGCCATGACACAGCATATATATATATATATATATATATATATATATATATATATATATATATATATATATATATATATATATAAGTCACTGCATCGGTCTCCGGCCCTCACCTCGGCCGGGTTGCTGTTTGGCACAATCTGTTCCACTTGGCACGTCTGACTTTGACAACCGTGGGCCACAGAGAAAACAAACACACATCACGGCGGGGCTCATCAAAATAAATCCTTCGAAATCCACTCGGAGACGTCATGCCACGGCATGTTTTCATCAAATGTGTTTTTATTTTTCACGGAGGTGCGCGGAGACATCGAGCGACTGTGCGGCCGTGTTCGTCAACCCCCCCTCCCCCGCTGTGGCGTTTGTTGTGTGTGTGTGTGTGTGTCTCCTAAACCAGTGGTTCTCAACCTTTTTGGGGTCCTGGACCCCCTGCGTATTTTTGATCTACCCTGAGGACCCCTCCACCTGATCTTGGGGGAGGGGGGTTGCAATTTGTAGAAACAGTAGAAACTGCATTTTAAATTGCATTATAGCATTTATTCACTCTTTGGGGCAAAAATAAGAGCTTTCAGTTGTAACTTAGATATAGTTAACAAAACAGAATTCTTATGTAGTAACTTTCAGATATATGTAACAACAGAATTTGTATTCAGTAACTTTCAGATATATGTAACAAAACAGAATATGTATTCAGTAACTTTCAGATATATGTAACAAAACAGAATATGTATGCAGTAGCTTTCAGATATATGTAACAAAACAGAATTCTTATGTAGTAACTTTCAGATATATGTAACAAAACAGAATATGTATTCAGTAACTTTCAGATATATGTAACAAAACAGAATATGTATTCAGTAACTTTCAGATATATGTAACAACACAGAATATGTATGCAGTAGCTTTCAGATATATGTAACAAAACAGAATATGTATGCAGTAGCTTTCAGATATATGTAACAACACAGAATATGTATGCAGTAGCTTTCAGATATATGTAACAACAGAATTGTTATGCAGTAACTTTCAGATATATGTAACAAAACAGAATATGTATTCAGTAACTTTCAGATATATGTAACAAAACAGAATTCTTATGCAGTAACTTTCACATATATATAACAAAACAGAATATGTATTCAGTAACTTTCAGATATATGTAACAACAGAATTGTTATGCAGTAACTTTTAACAATGCAAACGGGAGCGAGATCTCTTATTAAGATACAATAAATGACACTTGTGAAACAGATGTAATTAGAGAAAAAAGTCCTGTTACCCTTTATAGTTTAGGTAGATAAAGGTCTCAGTCACATTTGAGTAAAATAATCCTATTTCTATAAATGTCATAGGATCTTTTTTTTAAAGATATTTTATTTTCACGGACCCCTTGCAATTACACCACGGACCACTAGGGGTCCGCGGACCCCCGGTTGAGAACCGCTGTCCTAAACTATACAGACAAGATGGAAGGATACACTATGTGCGAGCGTGACCCAGTGACTCATACAGATGATTCTGGCTGAAAAGTCAGGGTTCACGATGGAGCGACCTACATTTCGAAGGGAGGAGAGAGGAGAGAATCCGTGACCATCATCATCGTCCCCGTACAGCGGCCTTCACCCCCCCCCCCCAAATTGCAAGGCGAGGAGCACGGCTGCCGGGTTTCGATTGACATTCGTCCCCCCCCCCCCGAACAGGCTCCCCAAACTGACCAGAGGAGGCGCTATAGTGCAGCGACCAGGACACGTACCCACAGCCGGCTTCCCACCCAGTTGTGTCCATAGGGACACGCGACCAAGCCGGAGGCGACACGGGGATTCGAACCGGCGATCATCGTGTTGGTAGGCGACAGACTAGACCACTACGCTACCCGGACGCCCCCTGAGCAGCTATGTATGAATCAGTCATTTAGTCACCGCGGAGCAGAAACACAGTAATCTTCAATGTACAAGTTCATTCAGTGGACAATGCCACAGTTTTCTTTCAAATTAATGAAACAGGTAATGATGTAACACAACAGGTAATAATGTACACAACAGGTAATAATGTACACAACAGGTAATGATGTAACACAACAGGTAATGATGTACCACACCAGGTAATAATGTACCACAACAGGTAATGATGTACCACACCAGGTAATAATATACCACAACGGGTAACAATATACCACAACGGGTAATAATGTACACAACAGGTAACGATATACCACAACAGGTATTGATGTACCACAACAGGTAATGATGTACACAACAGGTAATGATGTACCACACCAGGTAATAATGTGCCACACCAGGTAATGATGTACCACACCAGGTAATGATGTACCACAACAGGTAATGATGTACCACAACAGGTAATAATGTACACAACAGGTAATAATGTACACAACAGGTAATAAAGTACCACAACAGGTAATGATGTACCACACCAGGTAATGATGTACCACAACAGGTAATAATGTACCACAACAGGTAATAATGTACCACAACAGGTAATGATGTACCGCACCAGGTAATAATGTACACAACAGGTAATAATGTACCACACCAGGTAATGATGTACCACACCAGGTAATAATGTACCACAACAGGTAATAATGTACCACAACAGGTAATGATGTACACAACAGGTAATGATGTACCACAACGGGTAACAATATACCACAACGGGTAACAATATACCACAACGGGTAATAATGTACACAACAGGTAATGATGTACCACAACGGGTAACGATATACCACAATGGGTAATGATATACCACAACGGGTAATTATGTACCACAACAGGTAATGATTTACCACAACAGGTAATGGTATACCACAACAGGTAATGATTTACCAGACCAGGTAATGATGTACCACAACAGGTAATGATTTACCAGACCAGGTAATGATGTACCACAACAGGTAATGATTTACCAGACCAGGTAATGATGTACCACAACAGGTAATGATTTACCAGACCAGGTAATGATGTACCACAACAGGTAATGATGTACCACAACAGGTAATGATTTACCAGACCAGGTAATGATGTACCACAACAGGTAATGATTTACCAGACCAGGTAATGATGTACCACAACAGGTAATGATGTACCACAACAGGTAATGATTTACCAGACCAGGTAATGATGTACACAACAGGTAATGATGTACCACAACAGGTAATGATTTACCACACCAGGCAATGGTATACTACAACAGGTAACGATGTACCACAACAGGTAATGATGTACACACCAGGTAATGATGTACCACAACAGGTAATGATGTACACACCAGGTAATGATGTACACACCAGGTAATGATGTACCACAACAGGTAATGATATACCACAACAGGTAATAATGTACCACAACAGGTAATGATGTACACAACAGGTAATGATGTACCACAACGGGTAACAATATACCACAACGGGTAACAATATACCACAACGGGTAATAATGTACACAACAGGTAATGATGTACCACAATGGGTAATGATATACCACAACGGGTAATGATGTACACAACAGGTAATAATGTACCACAACAGGTAATGATGTACCACAACAGGTAATGATTTACCACAACAGGTAATGGTATACCACAACAGGTAATGATTTACCAGACCAGGTAATGATGTACCACAACAGGTAATGATTTACCAGACCAGGTAATGATGTACCACAACAGGTAATGATTTACCAGACCAGGTAATGATGTACCACAACAGGTAATGATGTACCACACCAGGTAATAATGTACCACAACAGGTAATAATGTACCACAACAGGTAATGATGTACACAACAGGTAATGATGTACCACAACGGGTAACAATATACCACAACGGGTAACAATATACCACAACGGGTAATAATGTACACAACAGGTAATGATGTACCACAACGGGTAACGATATACCACAATGGGTAATGATATACCACAACGGGTAATGATGTACCACAACAGGTAATGATTTACCACAACAAGTAATGGTATACCACAACAGGTAATGATTTACCAGACCAGGTAATGATGTACCACAACAGGTAATGATTTACCAGACCAGGTAATGATGTACCACAACAGGTAATGATTTACCAGACCAGGTAATGATGTACCACAACAGGTAATGATGTACCACAACAGGTAATGATTTACCAGACCAGGTAATGATGTACACAACAGGTAATGATGTACCACAACAGGTAATGATGTACACACCAGGTAATGATGTACCACAACAGGTAATGATGTACACACCAGGTAATGATGTACACACCAGGTAATGATGTACCACAACAGGTAATGATATACCACAACAGGTAATGATGTACACAACAGGTAATAATGTACCACAACAGGTAATAATGTACCACACCAGGTAATGATTTACCACAACAGGTAATGATTTACTACAACAGGTAATAATGTACCACAATGGGTAATGATATACCACAACAGGTAATGATGTACACAACAGGTAATAATGTACCACAACGGGTAATGATATACCACAACAGGTAATGATGTACACAACAGGTAATAATGTACCACAACAGGTAATAATGTACCACACCAGGTAATGATTTACCACACCAGGTAATGATATACCACAACAGGTAATGATGTACACAACAGGTAATGATGTACCACAACGGGTAATGATGTACCACACCAGGTAATGATATACCACAACAGGTAATGATATACCACACCAGGATTGTGTGTGACTTTTATTTGCTGCTCATTTGCTTCGTTCGGGAGTGAATTAAAGGCCCATTCTGTGATTTATTCGACCATGTACGATCGAGGCTTATTTACAGACACAGCAGAAGAGTTTGTGTTTCAGACGCTTGTCCTTCTCATATTCCTGTTTTGCTCCGATCTGGATGCAAACAAACGTTTTAACAGCGTCAGAAAACGTTAGAAACCCAGATTCGGCTGTGCAGCGTTGGCCCTTGTATTGACAGGCCTGTGGACCAAACTGGGGGCAGGTTCAAATCCTGCGCGTTGTGCTTCGGTAGCGGGGCGACCCTTCTGTTTACACGTGAATTACGGCCGTGCCCTCAACGTGCGGTGCAAAACGAGTGCAAATGAACGGGAAGGGGCCCCACCGCGGGTGCATTCCAGCCTTTGGGATTGAGGTTGGGCCTGCGGGATGAGAATCCACACGGGTGCGAGATAAATAAAACAAGCGAGGATGAGCGGCAAACATGCACGTGTCACGCTGTGATTACTCAACCCTTGGCCCCGAAACCGGGTTATGAAGAAATAAAACTCAATTGTGACAGATTAGCGGTGAGCTGGCTGACTGTGCTTGGCAGCGGTGAACTTGGCCCCGTTGGGCTCCAGTGCCGGAGCCGTGGTGGTGGAGGGCAGGGGCGGGGGGGGGGGGGGCAAAGAGGAGGGTATTTAATCATATAATGCCGGTGTTGCCGAGCAAGGTCAAATGAGCGGCATTCGCCACGGCCTCAACACATACGGGGGGGGGGGGGGGGGGGGGATGTGATTAATATAAACCGGCAGCATCTCCACACAGGAGGCGCGCCAAAGGCCGCCTGACACAACGCCGCCAACGCAGCTCCGGTTCCCATAATTAACAGGAAAATCCCACAGACATGCAAATACCGTACAGTTAATGTGGTAACGATACACATGGTTTCCCCACGAGAGGGAAGGAAGCAGATTGCGGTAACCACCATTGCGAGTGTTCCCCTTACCCAGCTTTTCAGTTAAGAGTCACGCGCCCCTTGGACGTCTAATTACGGCGAGTTGCGGAGCGAAATTCCAGTTAAAAATAGGCGTCTACCTCAGGAGACCGGCGGTCCTGCTGTTTTCTATTGTCAGGTGTTAAATTATCGCCGTCTGTTGTTCCAGGTCTAAAAAAAAGAAAAAATCTTGAATAGATGGCATACCTGACAAAACAATCCTGCCTTTTTTCGCCAACCTGGGTCAACCTTATTTTCATGGTGTGTCTCATGATTTCCATCGACTGTCGTTGCATTTTACCGCCTGTCTCATTGTGGAGGTTTTTGGAGACAAGCCCTGACAGACACCCTGCATCAAACAGGGCTCAGTTTGGCAAACGAACACCCCTTTTCCACTACATGGTACCGGCTCAACTCCACCTGACTTTTTTTCGTTTTCCGTTACCGGAAAGTTCCGGCGTTTTGGTAACCGTTCCCACTTTTCTGGTACCACCTTTGTCGAGGTTCCAAACCAACTGGGGTGGGTACCAAAATCAATGCAGACCAGCTACACTGAGGGGGGGGGGGGGCGGGTGCTGTTACGGTAATGGAAAACGACACTCTGCAAGTCGAGTCGGGTCGAGCCGAGCCGGTACCATGTAGTGGAAAAGGGGCATAACGTACAGGTTCGGTTTACCTCAAACAAGTCCAGCTCATCTAAACGCCTCATTTGCAAGTGAAAACAAATTAGCTGAAATTAAAAGTAACATTATTCAATCAAATGCTGGAGCTACAGCTTGCAGAAATGAGCTACCATACTTAACGATTCATATTCCTGTTATAGTAAGGTTTGGATTTTCCATGTGAGACTCAACCAAAATTGGTTTAGGCTGTCGCCTAAACCAATTTTGCATGCACGCAGAATAGGTTAAATACGCTCGCTTAAGTTTTAGCACATATCATTGATAAATTTAAACCCCCCCCTTTTCTCCCCAATTGTATCCAGCCAATTGCCCCACTCTTCTAAGCTGTCCCGGCTGCTGCTCCACCCCCTCTGCCGATCCCGGAGAGGGCTGCAGACTACCACATGCCTCCTCCGATACACATGGAGTTGCCAGCCACTTCTTTTCACCTGACAGTGAGGAGTTTCACCAGGGGGACGTAGCGCGTGGGAGGATACCGCTATTCCCCCTAGTCCCCCCCCCCGAACAGGTGCCCCGACCGACGAGAGGAGGTGCTAGTGCAGGACATATACCCACATCCAGCTTCCCACCCGCAGAAGACACGGCCAACTGTGTCTGTAGGGATGGACGGTCGACCAAGCCGGAGGTCACACGGGGATTCGTACCGCCGATCCCCACCACGCTATGCCACGCCACGCCACACCACGCCACCCAGACGCCCATAAATTTAAAATTTCCACCTCGTTTTCACTTGCAAATGGGGTTTAGATAAGCCGGGGTTGTTTGAGGTAAACTGAACCTGTATGTCAGTTTGCGCTACTGACGCCGGCGTGAAGCGGCGTGCCAGAGGCAGGCACATGAAATACTATAACAACCAACAGGAATGATGAAAAATACTACAAATATAACACCAAGGCAATAACAACACCAGAAAAGAAGAAAAAAACCCGGACTTTTCCTTTAACTACTCTGAGGAACGAGAGCTGGAAAACAGGCCTGAATCGACATATTGATATTGTGACAGGAGACTGGATATCGTTCAGGATTTCAGTTATGCTAACATCGTGATATAACTTAAATGTCATTCCCTGGTCTTAAAGTGGCTTGAACAATGATTGGTCATCAGATCCACATTACTAATGATAACTTCTCAACATTTACTGGTGTGCAGATCTCTTCAGAAAACACCAATAGTCATATGATAGCACCACATTATTGATATCAACATATTCAGTCAACAACGTTGTGATATGGGCGTCCGGGTATCATAGCGGTCTATTCTGTTGCCTACCAACATGGGGATCGCCAGTTCGAATCCCCGTGTTACCTCCGGCTTGATCGGGCGCCCCTACAGACACAATCGGCTGTGTCTGCAGGTGGGAAGCAGGATGTGGGTATGTGTCCTGGTCGCTGCACTAGCGCCTCCTCTGATTGGTTGGGGTGCCTGTTCAGGGAGGAGAGGGAACTGGGGGGGAATAGCGTGATCCTCCCACGCGTTACATCCCCCTGATGAAACTCCTCACCGTCAGGTGAAAAGAAGCGGCTGGTGACTCCACATGTATCGGAGGAGGCATGTGGTAGTCTGCAGCCCTCCCGGGATCGGCAGAGGGGGTGGAGCAGCAACCGGGACGGCTCGGAAGAGTGGGGTAATTGGCCGGGTGCAACTGGAGTGAAAAAAGGGAGGAAAAGAAAGTGATATTTACTATTGTGAATATCGCCCAGCCCCAGGCCCAATGGAAAACCAACAGAACCATGGACCTGACTGAAACCCCCTCGCCGCAGGAGATATTCCATGAAGAAGACAGAATTAGCTATGTTGTATAGTCGTAGTATAGCACCAGTAGTTGTATTATAACAGACTGACCGCTCCATGAACCAGTCAGCAAATTCATTCATCTCCTGGATTTGACCGGTAATCTCAGTCTTACTTACATGGACGCTGTGACCTTTTAGATAACACGCCGTCATTCAGCACTTTCTAACCTTTCTACATGCGTAACTGTATTTGTTTCCACGTTCTTTGACCTGGACATATGGGCTGGGAGGGTCACGTCTTCATAGAGCCATGCCGAGGAAAACCTTCAATCTCACGCTGGACTAACCTGCCTGAAAGTCTCTGAGGCAGACCACAGCTTTGCTGGTACTTTACCGGTACTGGGAAATATACACAGTAAAAGGTGTAGGGACACACTGCAGCAGGCTAACATCGAGGTTCTGACACAAAACACAAACAGTTAAAGGTTAAAAGGGAAAATCAGCCCACAGTCAACCGCAGACTTAATGCTGGTTATATGTTGTCTAATTAGAGAGGATTACTGTCGTGCAAATAAGTCTCAGTGTTATAGGAGAGTCGTTAAGAGACCAGGTGAAATGTGATTTCACCTACAGTCTCTCTCTCTCTTTCTGCATAAACAAGTGTCACCTGCAGCTGGTACCAGGTTTAGCTTCTATATTGTAGCCAATATTTTGTATGTTGTAAATACATACAATAAACCGTATAAGAAAACAAAGTTGTACATGGAAAAAGGTTTGATTATATAGTGGAGTGCATGCTCAATAAATGCACTCCACCACATCATCAGTTATTGCAAACCAGCCTTCTTCCTCTGATGGGGATTTCTGCTCCTCATGTGTGCCATTTGCACGAACGCACAACATGCACTCCCGTCACATTCACAATTGATACACCCACCTTACCCCCACCCGACAGACATCGGGCAGGTGAAAGGGAGCCTTAAAATCCCTGGCTTCATTGACGTTTGCTGTGCTTTCTGGTTAACTGCGTTCAGTTTTCTTCGACATGCTAAGCCTGTTGACTGCCTCCGGGCTGATTTTCCCTTTCAAATCAAAGCTTCTGACTGGGATCCGGGGTGTGACGGGGTGATGGAAAACTGGCTGGAATTTCAGGATTAATGTCACCTAAGGGGATGCTGGAAGTTTGATGGATGGTGGAATGTATGGGGGGGGGGATGAGTGCACGTCTAAAACCCTTACCCATGAACCCCAGAACAAGCAAGGGCTGGGGGCAGGCTCTCCATTCTGGGTTTTTTTTGCAGAAGGAAAGATGGTGGAGGGCGAGAGAGAGAGAGAGAGAAAGAGAGAGTAAGGGAGGATGAGGAGGGGACAAAATGGCAGAGGTCTGACATGGATGGGGAGTGGTGGAAAAGTGAGATGCACTGTACTTTCAGGCCCAAATCCAAGCCATGTCTATTAAAGAGCTGCTCAAGTAAGGGCTTGGGGGTTGTCAGGTTCGGCAACACAGTTAACAGGAAATGAGAAGTGCTGAGCGAGGATCAGCAGAGAGAGAGAGAGAGAGAGAGAGAGAGACTGGTAGAAGAGATAAGCAGTAATGGCAGAGTCAGGTCCAGTGTCAGAAGGAGCACGTGTCAGTACAGATATAAAGAGGATAAGTGAACTCTTGAGAATGTGTGCGGTGTGACGTGGTACAGGATGCTTTCCCCTATGTCGGTTAGTGTGTAGTGTTGGTGTGAATGTGCATACTACCACGATACAAAAAAAAAACAAAAACCTGGGTCAAAGCACAATTAGGGTGAATAGTTTTCTTTTGCGCTCAACTGGAGACTCGTCTGCTCTATAAGAGATGAGGGGAGTGGATCAGAATAGTTATGTCAATACACGGTCAATCAGCCTAAGTCCTATAACTCAGAAACAGATGGCGCTTGCTCCGCAGCATCATGTGGGGACAAACCTCTGCAAATTAATACCGTAATGTAAGCATATCCACATCCTGCCAAGTAAAACACAAAATGGACCCCCCCCCCCCCCGGGCAAGCGCAACTTTTCTGATTCGGGTATACTGTGCACTTTGAGAGCCACGTGTCAATCTACAGGAGGCGACTGTATGCTAAATGTGACAGCATTTAGCAGAAAACATCTTTTTCTAGTAGATGTGCCGAGCCGTCACTGGCAAAGTAATTCCTAAAGAAGCAGCACGTGCCCCGAGGACGCATTACCAATGTGGTCAGCTGTTTTCTGAATGTAAAGCGATGGAGCTAGCAGCATACATGGGGCGGGGTGGGGGGAGGGCACAGCTGGACGTATGACAGAAGATCAAGGTATTGCTTCAAATAAAAGCATATTTATGGTCAAAGATTGCACCCAACCAGTCATGATGTACATCTGATTAAATATACACGCAGTATTGTGCTCCCTGTCATTTGCATTACACTAACTCTGTAAAGTTATTTAAGTCAGGCTTGAAAAGGCCATTTCCTCTGTTTGTGAAGCTGTGATGTAATAATTATGAAAGGTTAAAAAGATGGGTATAAAATTCATGTTAAAAAGTTTTGGCTTAAGATTTGAATGACCGTTTCAGTACCTTCTGATTAATTATGGTTACCTTCGTTTGATTCACCCAGAAAACAAACTATGCTGTAAATGTTTTAAACATAGCCTTGTTTGGTGCTGAGAGTGCTGTGTGTTGCACATGAGTAATACATACATGCTATACACGAGGGATGCACTGATATCACTTTTTCCACCGCCGATACCGATTCCTAACTATCATCAGTACGAACCTGACCCCTTACTTTTGCTGACTAGTGCACATTTAAACCATTGAGTCAGAATCAGTTTTTCCACCATTAAAGAAACACAGGCTTCCGTGTGTGGCTTTTGCCATCGGATTTCAGTCTTGGGTAAAATCTCTAATACCAATCCATTTAAGCCTGGTATCAGCCCAGTATCTGATACTGGTACTGGCATTGTCTAATTGTATGGAAGTATATATGTATATACTATGTGAGTAGGGCTGTGCGATATGACCAAACTCTCATATCACGATATGGGTCATTCATATCACGATAACGATACCTATCATGATATAGGTCATTCATATCATGATAATGATACATATCACAATAACGATACTTATCATGATATAGATCATTCGTACCAATATATCGATACATATCACGATAATTATACATATCACGATATAGGTAATTCGTATCACGATAACGATAAATATCACGATATAGGTCATTCATATCGCGATTACGATACATATCACGATATAGGTCATTCATATCACGATTACGATACATATCACGATATAGGTCATTCATGTCACGATTACGATACATATCACAATAACGATACATATCATGATATGGATCATTCGTACCAAGATATCGATACATATCACGATGTAGGTAATTCATATCATGATACCGATACATATCACGATATTGGTAATTCATATCCCGGTAAAGATACATATCACGATATAAGTCATTCATATCATGATAAAGATATGAATTATATACTCGACAAATAAAAGGTACCTATTCACGTGATTATTTTCCTCCTTTTATTTAGAACCTTGACGCCGATTTTCAATTAAGCATGTAACAAAATATGAAATATTAATCTATAAAATATAAAGCACTTGACTGTGCTTTTGTGGCTCTCATCGGTAGTCTCCTTCTGTACTGTTTGACATGATTCTTACGTAGGTGGTACGGTTTTCGGGTCTGTTTCAGACTTTTCATACGTCATATCGCACAGCCCTACATGTGAACATGTATGAAGGCGAACCTGTTTTCTGATGTGCTGAACTTGTATTTTGATGGACAGGCTGCAGCAACAATTTTCCTTTAAGTAGGATGATGGAGTGTATATATATATATATATATATATATATATATATATATATATAAGTATAGCGTTTTTTTTGCGAAACCGTCAATGGATTTGTGAGTGCTCAACTAATGAGGAGCCGAGTATCAACATGTTGATATATATATATAAAAGCATCTTGCAATAACACGGGGAGACACCCACTCGATTCATGAAGAGTTTATCACTGTGAAAAAGACGGAGCGGGGATAAACACTCACTTTGCATTGGAGAGAAGAAGACCTCCGACATGGGAGCAGCCTTGGTCCACTTGTACTGAGGGACAGGCTTGCCATGACTCGACTTACAGCTCAGAGTCACGTTGCCCTTCAGCACCGGACTGCCCGTCATTGTACAAACTGGAGGGGAGGGGGGGACTGGTGGGGAGGGGGAGAGAGAGAGAGAGAGAGAGAGAGAGAGAGAGAGAGAGAGAGAGAGAGAGAGAGAGAGAGAGAGAGAGAGAGAGAACACGAAAGGGAATGGAAGAGACAGAAATAAAAGACTATGTTACTTATAGCTATAAACTTATACATTCTTCAGATAGCAGTTTTAGATAGTCAAAAGCTAAAATAAAAGCCGGCAAGGCACCACAAATCACCTCTCATTAGCCTGATAAGATGGGTTCAACCCACAGTCAAAACAGATGAGAATTTTAGGGATGGTGTCCACATTGCATAATGACAGAGGAATATTATTGCCCCCACCCACCCCATCCCCCGGCAGATGACATAATAACTTGAGCGCCCGGCGAATCCCTAAATTCCAGAGTTTTATTTCCTAAGTGCTTGCAAACATAAGCATATGATTTCAAACAGGCTCGGGTCGGGTGGCGGACCCATCTGAAATCCCTTAAAACGCCGTGATGTCCTGCATGTACGCAGGCCCAACCGGCGCTACCATGTGGTAGCCAGTTTAAAAAAAACAAAACAAAACAAAACAAAAAGACAGAAGATGCATGCAATTTGATGACACCTACTGCAACGTATCTATGACCTTCTGAATTCCTCTTATGGCCGAACGCTTCTAAGTTTTCTTTAACTTCCTGTAGTTTGTGAATGAGCAGATGGAGATGGCGAAGAACTAGCGAGCGGCCCCTTTTACCTTTGACATTAAGACTCATCTCTCCGAGGATGCCAGCGCCTCCGGGGATGATAACGCTGCACATGTAGCGCCCCGAGTCCGACTCTTGGGTGTTGTTGATGTAGATGGATAGGTTGGCGGAGGGCATGGCCACACTGAAACCAACTCGGTTGGTGAACTCGTTCTGGCCGTGCCCTACTTCACCTGCGCTGTAGTTTATCACCTGCACACATCGACACATTACGTCAAGTCAATTTTATCTGTGCAGCCCAACATCACAAATTACAAATTTGCCTCAAGGGGCTTTAGAGCAACACAACATCCTGTTTCTGGACCCCCCCCCCCCGCATCGGATAAGGAACAACTCCCTAAATATTAACAGGGAGAAAAAAAACAGGAAGAAACCTCAGGGAGAGCAACAGAGGAGGGATCTCTCTCCCAAGACGGACAGACGTGCAATGGATGTTGTGTTTACACAATTTACACAATACAACATTGAAAGAGTATAACAGGATTATAATGGAATTATAACATTTATGAAGAATGGGACGAGGAGGATGCCAAGCAATGTCCAGATGCCACCGGAACAGCCCGGGACCCGAGTCATGCGACCAGCATCACCATGTAAAAATTTAAAAAAAATTGTATGAATAATTACCTAAAAACAATAAGGTGCATGCTCGGGCCAGCATGAGCCAGTTATCCTCGGTAAGCATTGTTTGAAAATGATGGTGAAAGTTTTGATAAAATGAAATGGACTCTGAGAGTACTTGTACCGGGACTCTCTCTGTCTCTCTGATGGTCGCTCAGATGAGGCGTCTCAGATTTTGATTTTCTGCAGGAATATCACGCTTCCCAGATTAACCATATAACAGAATTCAGCATCCTTCATAAAGATAATCCTGATATGTATGTACAGATGGCGCAGCGTGGAATTTTAGTCTGATTTTCTGGTTGAGATAAGCTCACAGGCAACAGACAGTGAAACTACCGAGATTATAATAATCTCAGCAAAGGCTGC